>NC_048287.1:16054493-16346993 GCF_009762535.1 Notolabrus celidotus | reverse complement strand
TTTACTTTGCAATAAAACATACAAAAACACATATGTGCAGATCATATAAGTTGTATGTAATCTCGTTTTTCTAGAAGCCAGACACAGTTGGTCACACATTTAAGATCTGGTACTCTTCCTCTGGTCATTGAGATTGTTTGATTCCAAAATATCCCAGAGGAAAACAGACTTTGTGAGGGGTATGATTTGGATGAATTCTGAATACAGTATGATGACCTTAGATGGTTATTGTTTCATGAAAGCACTTGTCAAAACCCTGAAATATTGTGGTGGCCAGATGAGCAAAAGCTGTGATGCTGTTAAAGTTTCATTTGTTTAAGGTGGCTATTTTTGGTTCAAAGCCTGGAAAAGAAGACAGAATAGTCTGTTACATTAGTGTGTATGATGTTTCTATTTTTCTCTCTCATCACGGTGAATAGACCTACTTTGCTCTCTTATCCTGGACTTTATGGTGACATGTAAATGTTTGTAAAAAAAAATGAACACTTCAGACTTGTATATTTGTAGTTTTTTAATCAACCGCTGCCCCATTTATCTTCTGTCAATTGAGTTTTGATAGAACATTTAGCACTAAATATCGATCTTTGACTCACATGATCTCAGGTAGGGAAAAGGACATCGATCCATCATCTAACTTTTTATTTACACAAACATCAATTTCTGATCATGTCACAGAAGCTGACAAAGTGACATGTGGTCATTGATTTCCAATAAAATGGGTGATACTGTTCGATCATTGTTTGTGATAGCAGAGGGAAATTTGTGTGGTCTCCTACTCATAATCCCGTTATAATGTGTCTGTGTGTTTGTCTCCGTCAGATCCGGCCTCACATCTCCACCCTGAGGAAGTACACGTATGGCAAACACATCCTGGCCAAGCTGGAAAAGTACTACATGAAGAATGGCGTCGACCTGGGCCCCCTCTGTGGCCCTCCGAATGGCATCATGTAAAGCCTGCATCCCCCATCCCCTCCAATTTGAAATCACCTGATCCTCCCCCGTCCTCACCTTTAACCTCACCCTTCTGATACTGTCATTTCCTTCAGCCCCATCCCCTCCTCTCCCTGCCTGACCCCCCAAAAGTCATCGAGCCCCCCACCCCCCTTCCAAATCCTGCTCACCGAGGACATCAAGTACCCCTCAAACCTCTGTTTCTATGACAACCCTTCGGGAGGAGCCTGTTGCTACAGGCAGCCTTAGTTTTTTTGTCTGATTTTTGTTGCCCCTCCCCCATCTGAGTCCCAGGCCTCTGAGCTCAGGGAGGGGAGGAGGGTAAGGGAGTGGAGAGAGGTGAGACCTGCTCCACTCTCTCCTTATTTTTTTGGATCTTCTTTGTCTTTCATTTCTGATAAACTCAAAAAATAATTTCACCGTTTTGCTACTGCTGCACACACAATCCTGCTGTCCCCTCCTCCTCTTCCTCCCATCTTAGCTATTTACCACTATGAGATGGAACGAGTATTTAATTTGTCTGACGTCACAGAATCATAGACGAATACACACGCACACACACACACACGCGCCATCAGCTAACCAGCAGACAGATCATTTAGCATGGGAGATTCGTTTTCTGGTCTTGCTTCTATAAATATAACGTGTATACTTGGTGTAGACCTTTGCATATATATATAAATATATATATAAAACTTTGTAGTTTTTCTGGTTTTTGATGTTGAATCTGTATCTATAATGTATCCTAGTAGTGACCACATACTTCTGACTGTATAATTGTACATTTGTAAACCCTTGTAATGTAAAAGTGCTTTACCACCCTTTTTGGTATGAGAAGAAAAAAGAAAAAAAGCTCACTCTGGAAAAAAAATCTTAGAAAAAAAACCTGTGCATTTCAGTGTATATTCTCACCTCCTTGGTTGTGACATATGAGTTGTTGTATATTGTAAATTGTAATATCAAATTTTTGTTTTGAAAAGCCCTTTCTATACAGCGTAGTACTTGTACAAAGATTCGCCACGCTTGGTTTTATCTTTATCTTGTCACTGCTTAACTTAAGACGTTGATCTCCCACTGACTCCCAATTGGACACGTTCTGTTAGACTTAGTGGTGTCTTCTGATTTATGTTGAAGGTTTTCTTTTTTTTTTTGACCTTTTTTTAAGACCTTTTTATAGGAATGATTTACCACATGAAATGTGTCATGAGTATGGGTATGCTGGCTGGGTGGGAGAAATAACTTTTACTCATTTAAACCCCTCTATTACCCATGACTGTTTTCAGAGGGGTAAACCCACAGATTGTACAGAGGAGATTCTTGTGTTTTTTGGCATTTCTCTAGTGCTGTAAGTGCTGTATCATACTGTCTATGTCCTTTTGGGTGAGAGAGGCAGCCCACCACAGCGCGGTGTACATTTGGAGCAGCCTTGTGTATATTTACTACGAGCACACCTGTAACCATATGTGTATAGTTAACAGAACCTGTGTATGCTTATTGCCTGGGCAACTATTTTTTGTAACTCCTGTTGTAGATTGTCTCTAAACAATTGTGTGATCTTTATTTTGAAAACCAAACTGAACAAAAAAACTTTGAAAATTTAACTGTCTCAAGTGTGCGTCATTTTATGTTGAATTGCAGTTACATGGGATTCATTGTTGAGAAAAACACTTCTGTTTCAAGGTGAAGAGATAGGATTATAAGATCTCTGTCTTAGTTTATTTTCCAGCCATCTATTTAATGTATTTGCATCTACGACACTGTGACTACTCACAGCATGAGTCAGGGAGAAAACTTGGGATTGTCCTTTTTATGCTTTAATTTCTTCAGAAATGTGGCTGATTAGAAGAGCTGGCATTTAAGCAACGCATAAAACTGACAAATGACAACCAACCATGTTGATCAGTAACGATAATGGATGCTCTCAGTGAAGAACAACTGAAGTTTCCCAAATGAGTGCATATAACAGTAGCTATTACTTTGATTCAAAGACCATTCCTGGATTTATTATCCAGATAATTATTCACAACTGGATGAACAGTAGTGAAAGCTTTAATTTCATCACTCCTGGAACACGTGAAATGCTACTGGTGTTTAAGGGGATATCAGAGGGAAAGTAAACCCATGCAGTTACCTGATACTGTCATGATTATACTACACATGAGTAATGGCCCAAAGCTTTACAAGAAGAGATGATCAAAGTTGAGCAGATATTGTGTTAAAATATAACATGCTGCTTTCTGTTTCCATTTGTATCCTCTCTAGAAACAGGCAAAATAAACCTGCTTTTACCTTCCCACCTCATGTTTCTGTGTAGTGAGCTTGGGTGGAAACAGCAAGGATGTTACTTTGAGAAAATAAATCCTGTAAGGTATGACGTTGCAAATGATTCAACTTGAAGAAATGAGGGTGATTTTCAACCACCTCATCAGAAGGCTTTTGTAGTTTTATTGTGCATCATCAAATGGGTCAAAGTGTGCACCTAACTCACCCTTAAGCCCTGTTTATGTTGTATAACTGAGCTTTTCAATTGTTCACAAAGATACAACCACAAGGCGGGGCCTGCATTGTCTTTTTATCACTTGAAGAAGGACCTTGTGTTGAAATGTAGCCTTCATTTGTTTCTATATTGCCAAGTAAAGCTGTGTTACAAAATCCACAGCCCAAAATAAACCACACTCAAATCTTTGAAGAAGTTTCAAAGAACATTTAAGCCACATAGTTTTAAGGTAGACCAGGACTTAAGACTAAAGGACTAAAGATAAGATAAGATAAGATATTACTTTATGATGGGGGGGCAGACTTAAGTACAATCAAGAAAAAGTTCCAATTTGTAAAAAATAAAAATTGAATAAAATTTAGATGTATACAATGTTACAAATGGAATTAGATAAATACAGATGTTACAAATGGATGAAATAGAAGTGATTACAAGCAGTATTAAAAATGTTTCAGTAGTGACAGGTTGACATGGTGTGATTATGGTTGGTGATGACAGATTAAGCAAAATATTAAATAAATATGGGTATATAATATGATAAAAACTAGGCTGAATTAAAATAGGCATATGCCTATTAGATATATCTACAATATAATACCATCAGTAAACCCTTTAAATGTTTTACTAAATTGGATTAAGGTCCAGTTCTAAAGTGTTTTTGTTACATCAACTCATCAGGTAGAAAAAAGCCTAAATAATTGGAAGCAAAGTAATATGTCAGGTGGGACTTAGAGCTTGTTAGTCTGTTCCAGTTTGAATTGTTATTGTCACCCTTTCTTATTTAAGATTTTGCCTTTAAAAAAAAGGTCAAATATTTCCTTCAATCAGTCCTTTTAGCATTAACATTTGCTTAAGTGCGCAGTTTCTAGGCGACACAAATAGGCTCTTGCTCGAGTAGTTCGAGCTTTGACATTAATTCTTACAACATAAGGCAGAAGTGAGCTTTTCCAACGGCTCAAACATGACTCAGCCAATCACAGCAGAGGACTGGAGTTGACCGGTAAAGGTGTGTAATAATGGCGTGAAGCCAACCGGAACCACCTGAGCGGGAAAACAAGAGGCACAACGTCTGAGCAGACATGAATGCCCCACGGTGCGTGGTGTGCTCTGCCTCTTGCATATGTGTTGTGTGTGTACTTGTGTGTTTTTAAGGGGCTGCGGGTGCCTAAACAAGCTGCAGGGGGCATCCTCGCCCTTGCTCGTGGAGTCCCCCCCACCTCTTTCTTAACACACACACACACACACACACACACACACCATAGTCTCTATAACACACACACTCACCACTCGTCCTGCCAGACTCCCAGGCCAAGCGGCGTCGCCATACGGAACATCCTGCCCTCAGCGGAGAGGGGGAGGAGAGAGAGAGAGAGAGAGAGAGAGAGAGAGAGAGAGAGAGAGAGAGAGAGAGAGAGAGAGAGATTGTACAGAGCAAGAGGGATAGAGCGAGGCTGTGTGTGTATTCAGTGAGAAAAAGAGAGAGGGAGATACGAGGTCTGGCGTCTCCCTGTAGTAAATCTTTCAGGTCTGGAGCTCGAGAACTCGGAGAAACAACCAGAGCAGAAGAGACCTCTCGGTAATCTGATTGTAAAGCTCACTGGTGACCTGGACCAGAAGCGTCTGAAGCCTTGGATTAACAAGCCCGACTAGAAGGACGGATGGTTGCGCGGACGGGCGGCGCGCTGTGAAGTTGGACAGACTACCGAGGCACCGACAGCAAGCAGCAGCGGCAGCTTTTGTTCCCCCCCACCACCACCACCACCACCTCCTCCCCGAACCCCGTGAAGGCAGCGGCGGCACCGGGAGGCTGCTCACGCGCAATCCCGACCATGAAGCTGCCTTGGCTCCTGGCGCTCACGGCGCTGCTCGCACATACCGCCACGGTAAGCACGAGCATCAAATCCTTTGTTAACCGGGGAGCTCTCGTGCGTGCACACGGGAGCTAAGGCAATTTATGCATGCGTGTATATAAGTGCTTGCATGAGTGTGTGGGTGCGCGTGCCATCAGCGAGACGACAGTGATAGCGGTGATCGGTAGGAAATCCTGCACTCGACCTACTTATCAGCCCTTATTGGCCGGCCGTGACTCCCGCGAGGGGGGCTGGCGACTCCCGTGCACCCCCACCCCCCGTTTTTACGCACACATACACCCACACACACAAACACACACGCCTTTGTGTCTCGGTATCGGGGTTTATTGTGGCCTCGCGAGTCAGGAGGTGTGTGTGCTTGCATGTGTGTACCCTATGAGTGTTTGAGTGTGTGTGGGTAATTAGCGGGTGATCTCTAATTGGGCTTGATTGCGGGTCTTTATTCCGTGCCTCGGTTTGTGGTGTCTGTGTCATCGGCTCACATCCTGCTGATAATTTGAGGGGCTCCAGCCATACTGCGGCTTGAGCGACTTTATTACCGGGTAGGACGGCTGTGTGTTAAGTGTGTGTGTGTGTGTTTGTGTGTGTGTGTGTGTGTGTGTGTGTGTGTGTGTGTGTGTGTGTGTGGTGATTCGTGGGGTTGGAGGTGCACATGAACTGCAAGAAAACAGCGGCCTCATTATCTGGATGCAGGAATCCGACTTGGGGCATCCTCCCGTTATAACCCGTGTGTGTGTGTGCCGCGAGAAGTGGGTGGGGTAACAGGGAAGTTAACGGCGATGCGGTGCGCGAACGAAGGCTTGGTTGGAATGATGTCATCGGGAATCGCGAGGGGGGGGGCTGATTAGGAATGCGCGAGCCCCCCCCCCCCCCCCCCCCCCCCCCTTCCCCTCTCTCTCTCTCTCTCTCTCTCTCTCTCTCTCTCTCTCTCTCTCTCTCTCTCTCAACACACCTCCTCTCCGGAACCATCCACGCCGAGATTCACGCGCCCATCATAGCACGCCCACACCTTCCGTTACCGATTAATCCAGATTTATCCTATGAGGAGGAGGAGGAGGTAGAGGAAGAGGAGTGTGGAAGCTCATTGAATCATTCAGAGAAAAAAAGATGCAAGCACCAAAAATAGTCTGAGTGCATGTTGACTTTAGAGTGTAAAACAAGGAGCAGACCTCTTGTCTATGTTAATAGAGCTCAGAGGTGAGTTTACTGCTGTATTTATAAATAATGATGCTTTATTAGTTTCCCTCATTCATGGCCATATCAACCTATCGGAATGATGCAGGCCAAAGACTTCCTGTTTGGCTCTTTCAGTGTGTCACATTGAGGCCCTTGAATTCCAGTGCAACTAGTACTTCCTCCCAGAAAGGATCATGAAAGCTACCCTCCAGACATGTTTGTTTAAGATGTCTCCTACTTTACTATAAAGTCCAGTCTCTGTGTTTAATTTTCCCCGGCACACCTGTGTAATTTGTATATTTTATTGCATTGTTATGACAGGCTTCCAAACATATGTCCATGTTTGAAACTCAGATGTAGGTTCAGAGAAAGTTTCTTCCTTTGGCAAATGTTTATAAGAACTCTGCCCGCACATCACTGTGCACCATGAAGGTCAAATATCTGAGTGAAGTAAGCCATTCTTTTTTTGCAGGTGAGGAGATTAATCTGGGTTATTTTGTGGTGATTGAATAGAACTGACACTGTAATAAATATTTGTTGTTTGAATTGAAAAAAGTTAGTGTCCTGGCTGCCTCAGGATTTTAATTTGAGATAATAAGCTGAGGTCAGTTTGAGTTAATTCTAAACAAAACAACAATTTTCTACTCAAATGACCTTGTTATCTTTTAATTTACTTGACTTGAGTATTTTAGACCAGATTTTGGGATATTCCTGAGCGACTAATTTGCTGTTGTTGAAAAATAAATTAAGATTCATACTAGCTGATTAGTCTGAAGGCAAAACAGTACCGAGAGGAGACTGAAAGTCAAACTTGAGCACAATTTATTCAACATGGCTTGCCACGTGATCACAGAGTTTGTGGGTAAATGGTGTCAACAGGTTTTCTGAATGTGCCTTACATTAGCAGAGCTAGCACCACCAGCCTTTTGGTCCTCTATGCATGTTAACATCCAAATGTCTGTTTGTTATACACATGCATACTGGTCAAGTTGACCAGAAACAACCTTTTACTCCGTTTTCTACAACTTATCTCCATTTTCTAAATCAAAATACACCCGGAGGTACAGCTCTGGCCACCGTCGAGTGGCTGCAATACAGCTTAGACACAACATAAGCCCCTATTTCCGACTAGTTGACTGTCAAGGGGGCCAATGTTTTACCGTGTAGTCGTCTAAACGTGCACATCCCTAGCCAGACGTGACCTTCTGGCATCCAACGCTTTATGTCGTCTCTATAACTATGACAACAGTATATTTTTATATGGGCCAACTTTTTTGGGAGGTACATCCTTTTGACTAATACTACTCCAATAAATCATAATCTTAACATTGCATACTCAGTTATAATAACATGCAAATTAATTCCTAGTTAAACTGACAATAAATTAGAAGTTTCCATGACTGTAAGGTAGATTTTTACACAAAACAGCCACAAGCATCCCAAGAAAAGCCCAGTCCACCACAGTAATGTTGATATTACTAAAACAGATTGGTAATGCAACCACATAGTTCATACACAAGGCTTTTTTGTGCAGTTAGATGCCTTTATTTCTACATTTTGACTCTTTGTTAGTGTTGTCAACATCTCAACACCTTGGATTGTCACTGTGCTTATTCACCAGTAATGCTTCACTGCTCTCGACAGGGGTTTTCAAGACTAAACACACACACACGCACTGATGATTACTGGGTCAGACGGTTGCAATCCTTGCCAGAGATCCTTGGCCCTCCTGCTGACCTAATCTGTCTTGAAGTGTACAGATGGAGACAGGTGTGACACATATACACACACATTTAAATATGCACTGTGTTGGCTGGGCACAGATGAATGGTGTTGCTCAGAAAGGTAACGTGCACTCACTCAGTCTAATAATTACAAGACTCACCTCAAGCTACCCAGGCCTTGAACACACACACAAATGCACACACACATGACCCAGAGTCAAATGCATTTGCTGACAAGATCTTTCTTTAGATGCCCCTTGGCTTCAAACCAGCTGACCTTACTGTGTGTTTGCTTGTGTGTGTATATGTATATGTGTGTGTTTCCTTTTCATGTGTGATCCCTGGTGTCTTGTCTCTGTGGGTATTTCCTGTTATCAGAGTTCTGACGTCATATCCGCGCGACTGTACTTCACATCGGAGACCAATTTTTCCCACAGACATCTGTTGTGTCCCATGGATAGCTCAAGTGTGTGTGTGTGTGTGTGTGTGTGTGTGTGTGTGTGTGCATGTGGAAGTGTTTGTGTGTGTCTTCATGAGAGCGCTCAGTGTCCATCTGTCTGTGTGTGTGGGCTCAAAAATAGTGAATCTCCACTGCCAAAAACTTGTTCTCGCCAGCCCTCGCTCCTTGAAAAGCGTGTGCGTGAGAGTGTTTGTGTGTGTGTGGCGGAAAAAGTGTTGTGTTCTCGAGGATCATGTTTAACGGGGATGAATCAGTGTTTTGTGAGTCCGATAGCTGACAAAGCCCCCCATAGTGAGACGAAGAAAGAGAGAAGGAGCAAGAAAGAGGAGAAAATAGCCCAAGTGAGGCGGATTGAGGGAGAGTGTGGAATGTGAGAGGCAATTTGACACAGGAAGTGGGTCCTTCTCGCTCTCCTGGAGGACAAAGTCCCCACACACACATGCTGGCAGGTAGAAAACACTCCCGGTGAGGGGGGGAGGTATTTCAGGTGTGTGTGAAAAGATGGGTGAGGGTTTGAGGGTCACCTTCCAGCTGGGAGAGGAAATGAAAAGGATCACAGCTCATATCCGGATGCCCCGACGTCTGGAGGTGAGAGAGAGAATAGTGACAGCCTTATGTGGGAAAACTTCTCCCCCTTTTCTCCCCCTTTTCCTCACCCCATCTCCCCTCTTACGCTTGTTTATGTGTGTGTGTGTGTGTGTGGGTGTGTGTGTGGGTGTGTGTGTTGTCTGTGTACACACTGATATCTGAAAGCATTTTCTTATCACTGTGGAAGGAGTGGCATGGCAGATGTGGAGCATTTGACTGAAATTAGTTTTTCTTTCGGGTGGAGAAAGTTTGAGCATTTGATTCAGCTCACAGCGAATTTTCCATTTACTATTAAACTGATAACAGCATGTGGGGATGGAGAAACTTGCCTTCACAATACCTGTTATTTATGTGGCGTCCTAACTTGGAGCGGAAAGAACAATGGGCGCTCCGAATTTGCAGCAAAATTGGAGTTCCATTTACTAAAAACTGACCAAAAGTTCAGCCCTGCATAAAAAAAACTATTAGAATGAATGAGAATAAAAGAGCGGCTGTCATTATTCCCCCCATGAGAGCTCAAAAGGCCTTGCAAAAGTCTCTGAGAACTTTAACAGCTAATGCCGCAGTAATAATGCCTAGTTTTATCTGGATTTTTTTCAATATTCATGTTATTAAGCTCTTTCACTGTGATTTTCTAATCAAGGCTCTTGCAAAAAACTTTAATTTCTTAAGTTTGTGTAGTTATTAGATACAAATGAACATGTCTTACAAATATACAGTGACGAAATGTATTGGTTTTTATATAGTAACCCTGGTAACGACCAAAAGTAAACCTCCAATCAGAAGGTATGGCAGCCTGTAGGTTGCCTATGAGGCAAACCTGAGGGGACCAAAACCTGTAATCACTTACAGCCGCTCATTAATTACTGAGCTCTTCATCCCTTGTGGAAATTACACCCTTGTTCCCAATCAAGAGATAAAACCATGCTTTTACACACTTATATTTTATTAGATTATTTTGTAATAGAAGATGTTCCAGCTGAACAAGTATCAGGTGTCATGGGTCAGAACACTGAAGCCTTGGAGCTCATAACTCGTCTCACACTCTCTTTATTGGCTACCGATGGAGTTCAAAATTCAATATCTTTCTTCAATTCTTTAGCTCATGCACCACAAAGTGGTTTAGCTCCCTGAGCACTTAAAGTAATGCAAAGTTTTATGGGTTTGCTATCTACTGTCAAAAATAGGACAGAACAAGCTTTAGCCTGTTTGTTTTTTGCATTCCCCTCTGTAATGTTTTAAAGGTTTTAATTTTGAAAAAATGAGTTATACTGAAATCTGGATTGGCCTACATTATTGTCTCAGATTATAGGCCCTGCACAAAATCAGCTGGTGTCAGGTAAATTATCATACAATAATAAGAAACAACAGTATTGTGGTGCTGGCAGTGAGAGTAATGTCAGTCAAAGCTGTTGATATCGTTGTTTAAGTCTTGCTTATGGGGGGTACTCCCGATCAAGAGATACTCATGTCTAGGTTTCAGAAATGATAAACAGATTTTAGAACATCTCAAGAAAAAGACAAAGATTGGAAAGTCTTTAAAAAAAAACGATTATCTCTCTCATTAATCATCTTGTGACCTTATTATGTCATGCTTCGCAAGGGTCAAACTATTGACTTTTCATCAAGATGGACCTTCATCTCCTCCTATTGTGCAGAAGTGAAGCCAAAATAACCCATGCAGCAACAGCATTTGGAGCCAGATTCTGCACAGTAGGGATCGAGCCTTGGTACTAATGTCCCGCCCCGTACACAAACCAATACACAGTTTGAATCGGAATCTAATTAATGGAAAGTTTAACAAATGTTGTACTGGTGTTTGTTATAGTTTCTCTGGCTGACAGAAACTGGGTCTGAGAACAAAATATTTGACATGTATTTTAAGTTCGAAAAAATGTCCTCTCTGTTAACATGAAGGAGGTGGCTTTATGACTTATGTAGCAGCCAGTCAGTAGGGGAGCTCTAAATGTTTTGGCTTCACTTTAAGGGAGCTGTCATGTTGCCCATCTTTTAATAAAGTGTATGGGTCAAAACCATAGTTGAGGGTGAAACTCCAACAGCTGTAAGTATAAAGCCTGATTTTGTACTTCTGGGTTGAATCTATGCTGTGGTGTATGCTGTAGGTTGGTGTAGCCCTGTGCCTTGGCAGAAGCCTACGTATGTAGACTGACGTGCACCTCCTAAAAACCGGAAACCACATACACACCAATTCAAAAAAGTGATATTTACAGCAGAAATAAACATGTTTACAGTCTGGTACAAAATACGAGTGTAGTCTGGATAGCTAATTTCTTGATCGGCTCACTCTGTACTGGGGGTGATTTTTTTGTAACGCGGCAATTTGGAAGATTTTGAGATTACGAGGCTTCAAATGAGAGGCACAGCTGACTTGATTGACAGGCGGGAACACTGTAGCTGTTGGCGAGGAGGCTCAAAGCCCGCCTCTTTACGTCACAATTGCTCGACAGCAGCAACATGGCTGCTGCCACCGATTGGCCTCAAAACAGCTCTTCAGAAACAGATGGGTGACGTCACGGATACTATGTCCATATTTTATACAGTCTATGGCCAACACAGACAAACCAGTCTTGATGCGACTACTAAGTTTTAAGATGTTTCGAGCTCAGAGTGTCACTTTAATGCTGAACGTGTACGAACTCATGTTGTCTAGCTAACCAGTACCTTTACCTAAACACCTTAAAAGTTTTACTGTGAAAAGGAGTATTTTAAACAACTGGATATGTACTTTCACATTAGTTGGTGACCCGACTGCGTCAACGCTACGTGACAGTTGCTGTATAACTAAATCTTCTCCTACAGATACCCCAGACTGAGGTGCCATGTTGTAATACTTTCTTGTCTGTGTGAGTCTCCTTAGTTCACTCTGCCACTCACAGTTTAGGGAGTACCTGTTTTCTTCAATCACTTGTCTCCGACACATTGTGCAACACTAAACTTTCCCTGAGGAATGTGTTCGAGTCGTCCCACGAATTAGAAAGAATGCAGCCAGAGCTTGTATCCACCCAGCTGGAAACTCCTCTCATCACAACCAGCCACACACACACACAAGTGCAGACATGCTTTTCTCACATATATGCACCAATGCACATTAAAGTCCTGATTATACACACAGAGACAGAAACCCACAGACACACACCCAGAGTCACAGTGGTGGTGAATAACGGTGGCGTGCAGCAGTTTTGTTGATTCAGTGAGTCAGAGGGAGACGGAGAACGCTGGAGGTGTTTTAGGTAGGTCAAAACAGGCTCGAAACACAGCTCGTGTAGCTACTAAACACACACACACACACACACACACACACACACACACACACACACACACACACACACACACACACACACACAGAGCCTTCCTTGCAGTAATTGGACAGCACTGTGCAGACATACATACATATTCTCAGGAGAGGAGAGGGGGGGTTGGATGAATATAGAGAGAGAAGGAGGGAGGAAGGGAGAGGAGAACGATGGAAAAAGGGAGGTGTACAGACCACATGATAATGAGAAAGAGGGAAGGAGGGGAGGAAATAAAATGGAGAGGTAAGGATGGAAAAAGTGTTACCGTAATAGCAAGAAGCTCGATAGCAGGGGGAAGATGAGAGAGTGAGGAGGATGGAAAAACGGGAGAGCAGAGGATGAAAACGAAGCACAAAAACGGAGGAGAAGACGGGACCAGGAGAGGGGAGAGAGAGAGGATGAGAAAATGGGGAAATTTTGAGAGATTGAGAGAGAAAAAGGGAGGGCATGAGGGCTGGATGATGGGGAGGACAGCAAAGGGGAGGAAGGATGGAAATGGAGGGATGTCGAAAAAGAGAGGGAGGGATAAAGAGAGGTAGGGTGGGGGAGGGAGGTGTGTGCGCTGCTCATTCCCAGGAGACTGTGCTCTACCTGCTCTCTCCACGGCCGTCGCCATGACAACCAGCATGGCTGCCTCTGTCACAGCTTTATTGCCCCCCCCCCAACCCTTTCAATCCCCTCCCTTTTTCTCCCTCTCTTTCATTCTGTTTCAACCCGTCTTGTTTTCTTTTCGTCTGCTCTCTGTCTTCCCTCATTCACAGTTTTTCATCCCCTGTTTTCTGACTCGGCTCTTTTGTCTCCTCTCCCCTCACTACTCTTTTTACTTCTTTCTCCTCCTCCCCCTCTCCTTCTCTCTTGTCTATATTTTCCACTACAATAAATCGAACGATCGAGAACACGAGAGACTGAAGTTGTGTTTCACCTTTACAGTAGCGTGCATTTGTGTGTGCTAGTGTGTGTTTTGTGCTATTACAGGACTCTAAATTAGAGAGCATAAACCCAGAGCCAGGTCCCATAACCACAAAACATTCTGGGACTGCTGTGTGTTTGAGCGATCGCTATAATTTAAAACCCAAAAAACAGGGTTCCTTCTTCCCCCGAACAGGCATTTATGTGTTTGTGTGTTTGCCTGGTATGTGAGTCATAGATGCTCTCCACCAGCATATCATTTTTCTCTCGTCTCAGTCATGTCTTAGAATCTCTTTAGTACTTCTCTCTGTTATCCCACATTTCTGCAACAACTGGATAATTAGGTTAATGAGGGGACGGATGGGCGGGGTCTGACATGGTCCAATGGGAATGCTGGAATGTGAGCTTCCTGGCAAGCGTGCTGATAAGAGCAGGTTGGGGTCGTGATAAGCGTGCCTTATGCACCGGACCAGTCTGGCCTCCGTCTGACCTCCAACACTCAGCTCGCTCCATCTCCCACTCCATCTGTTCATTCTCTGGTGGGGATTTTGTCAGTAATTTGATCAACTTTTAGTTTTTTTTATATGTTTTTGTTGCCATTATTTTCATTTTAGTCCAATATATTAAACTTAAAACTGTTCCTTCCACTTATAAGCTTGTCCTGGAGCGATCAGTCATGTTCAATGGTTTTCATTCGGGGTTAGAGTTTTCCCAGTGTCAATCTCTGGTATTAAAAAATGAAGCCAATGTGTGCAGAGATGCTAAACACTGAGCTTCTTCAGGTGTCCACTTGAGGCTGGCTCCAAAAGCCTGGAAGACCCTGTTAACACCTGTGTTAAAAAACCCAATTTTACAGCAGAATTATAAGATATTAATAGTACCAGTTTTTAAATAATTAGGGGCGTGGCCGACTTGATTGACAGGTGGGCACACCTTAGCTCCTTGCCCACCTGTCAATCTGGAGGCTAAATGCCTGACTCAACTCTACCTCTTTGCCTCTAGGTTGACTGGAGGTGAGGCTGAGTCAGCATTTCCAATATGGTGACCACCATTGTTTAGCTCTGCTTCAAAAACCAATCATCTCAGAGACTACGTACATGTTTGACACAGTGTATAGATATTCTTTCATGTCATGGATGTATCTAACTTGCTGTACAAAGTCAGTAATATTTTAACTTCATCCACAGTAGATGGATCTTGATTTAGGATAGCCATAGATGTGCAGTGTCGAGTTTGAATAAAATTTTGACCAATTTTCAATTTTTCCGGAGTCAGTTTTGAAGACTAAATTCCAAACATGCCCATGTAAAGAATAGAAAGGTGGTTGATTTGATAACTTGTAACTGTAAAGTAAATTGATTATCTAAGTCTTTTTTTAAGGGTTAGGGTTAGGATACTTTTTCTGTCCACAGTTTTCCTCTGGATCTTTTTGGCATGTTATTTTCTCTATTCCACAAAATCTACTTTTGAAAGAGCCAAACACCCCTTGCTTCCTGCCTCATACCTTGGCCCTCTTCTTCTTCTCTGATTTATATTTTTGTAAATCAATGTTCTTTTGGCTGTGGGAACCAACTTATTTATCACATTTTATAGACTAAAAAGTCATCCATGGACTCTCGGCTCGTATTGATTCAACCACAAAATAGTAAAGTGTGAAATCATCTGTGCTTTTGTGATAAAAGGAGAAAAAAACCACGGTAAAACCTTGCAACAAGGCTGTAATTTTTTCTCAGGTGGCCATTAATGACACCAGATTTGACTTTCTGTGAAAAAGGAACCTGTTTCCTCAGCTCAGAGATGTTCATGACTAACTCGAAATAAAATGCTATCACTGCTCCACTGGGAGCCATCTTTAAAAATGGCCACTATGGCCTCCCTCAAAGCTCTGAGAGTTTGTTTCAAAGACTTGCAAATGAAGGCCTAGTAGAGGAAAGAGGCTGTGTAATCCCTGGGGGTCGTCTTTAAGGCTCTGCAGGAAGAGGTAAGGATCAAGTAAAATGGGAACAACAACAAACCAACTGTAAACGGATGAAATTTTCTTTGCCTGAAAATTGTAATAGCTTGTTTTAGTTGTTTAGTATAGTACTCTCCCAAACGGCCTTCATGTCTAAGGGGCTGCTGGGTGCAGTTAAAGAGTCCCAGGTCGGCCCTTGAAGGAGAATGAATCACAGTCAGATTTTCTCTGATGCATGTGCGCACATGATTGGATATATGGATGTTTTGTCACCCAATTTGTCACTACTTCATCTTTGCTCATCTTTGATCTAGCAGCGTCACGGTTTCTATTTTCAAACGACCTTCCTGTCATCTCTTTCTCTGATAACAAAGAGATTTTGTCAGTTTTGATTTACAGATATGCATTTCTGACGCATGTTTCTCATCAAGGCTATAGCAAATTTATCACTTTAAATTTTAATAGATTTTCCTCATATCTGTGTTGTCATCCTCTTTGAAAATTATGGAATATTTCGTCATTATTACATTAACACTCGCAATGTGACAGAGAGCTGCATGTTTGCATACTGATGTGTGTGTCCTGTGTGTGTGTTCATTGGTTTCTCTTATGGGAAGGACACAGGAAGTGAGTATATAGATCCGGCCTTCAAGCTTGAAACCAGGAGGGAGCTTCCTGAGTGGTTTAATATAGGTGTGTGTTTTTACATGTGTGTGTTTACATGTTAAAGAGAGGCAGACGAGGCGGTGAAGGAGCACAGGGAGGCCGCTTGTGAGAGAAATGAGAGCGAGAAATAACAGTGTGCGAGAGGCATGTGACTGTGTGTGTGCGTTTGAATTATTTAGCCCCAACGTCCCGACAGAGGAGTGAACGAGGTCAGGAGCTCATTGCTGCAACGTTTTTCCTCTCTCCATCCATCTATCCATCCATCCATCCATTGCTACACCCACCAGCCTCCTTCCTCCTCCTCCTCCGCCTCCTCTAGCAGAGCTCCTCATTCACTCTGCCTGTCTCGATAAACAGGAACTTAGTAACAAAAGGCATCCCACATGTTACTCATGTCCCTCAATTATCGGCGAACCATGAGGGAAAAACATCGATCCAATTAAACTCAGACATTGAAACCTGCTGTGTGTGTGTGTGTGTGTGTGTGTGTGTGTGTGTGTGTGTGTCTGTGTGTGTCTGTGAGTGAGTGTGTGTGGACTCTCTCAAGTAAACCTTTCAACCCTGGTGCTTTAAAGGGCTCTTTCAAAGGCGTTTTCAGTTTGAACAAGCTACTGAAGCTAATGAGCTACGTGTGTGTGTGTGTGTGTGTTTGTGTGTGTGTGTGTGTGTGTGTGTGTGTGTGTGTGTGTGAAAAAGTGTGTGAGCATTTGGGATTCTGTTATATTGCTTGGTGGTTGCAGCAGGTTCACACACACATGCATGCAGACACACACACTCACATGCACACCTTGCAGCAGCAGGTGATTCATTCTTAATCTTTCATTCCAACAGTTGTGGATTAGCCCTAATCTCAGCCCGCAGAGACCCAGGTCTGAAAGGCTGACTGACACTGAGAGCGTTTGTGTGCGAGTGTTTGTGTTTGTGTGTTTTTGTGTGTATTGTTTATTTAGCTCGGTGTGTGGACTGATAATTATTTCCCTCGTTGGAGTGTGTGTGTCTGACAGGACATGATGTGACTGAGGCAGATATACATGACGGATTGATAGGTCGCACAACATTGAAACATTAGACCCAGCAGGGGGTGGGAGGGGCTGTCTGACAGAGGGGAGTCATGACCTCTTTTGACTTTAATTCCTTGTTTTGACATTTTAGAACCAGCTCAGTCACATCAAATACGAATTTCAGTTCTGTTTAAAGTTTACCTTAAGGTCAGCAACTACACTGCATTTCCTGGAGCAATTTAGCTGCCTATTATTTTCAATGTTTTACCTACAAAACAAAACAAAATAAAAACAATGAACACTGAATGTGACAGTTCCCCAGAGCCCAAGAAGTAAGTCGAGTGTCTTGTGTTCTCACAGGACTGTTTTTTTCTACAAAACCCTATTTAAAGCTCATGTGAGGAGTTTTTAGCTGGTTATAAAATTGCTAAATTTAATATTAATGTCTCTCTATGACCCTCAAAAATAAACTGATGATTGTCGTATTGTTGTCTAAAATCGCTGATGGGGGGTAGGTGTCAGTCAAATCAATTAACTGCATTCTACCGAACCATCCTATTTTTTGCATTATCAAGGCAGTGACTTCCAGTGAGTGATACATTTTATAGTAAAGAAATTCAAGGTTAGATTTTGTGTTAGAACACGTGACTTTAACATGTAAAATACAAAATCAGCAAGAGATTACAATACCATTTTGTCCACAGGAGTTGCTAAAATCAACACAAACTGAAGTTCCTTACAGGAGCTTTAGTTCAAAGAAAACAATCAAATGTTAATCTAAAAGTATCAGTCGTACAAGATTAGATTTTTTCTAAAGTACAACTAATAGTTAGGGCTGTCATTGTCAGCCCGTTAATCCAAATACGGTAAAGGTCTGAAAACAAAATGTTTTCATTGCACGATATGTATTGCCCCTTTCGGCACACCATAGTTAAGCCATGTTTGCTAATGCTCTTGCTAGCACCATGATGGAAAATAATGACACCACTGTGCTTTAAAGTGAAAAATTGTATTCACAAAAAAACCCAGACAGCTCATTTAACAAGTCAAGAGTAATACACACTTTGTGTCAAACTGAATTAAAATACTCAACTCTGAATTAAATAATAGTAATATGAGTTTGAGCTACCACTTAAGAGCTTAGCATGCAGGTGCAGCTAATCACACTGATGTCAGCGGGCAGCCGCATCACAGAAACCCACAAAGCACCATTTTTGAGTGAATGATTCAGCACAGACCTGTGGATGAAACTAAATCAAATAAGTTAACTAGAGTGTTTGCTAAATGGGTGGCAACTGACTGCAGGCCAGTCAGCACTGAGGAAAACTCAAAGTCAGTTTAAAATACCCATAATTATGATTCAATCCATGAATGAATCAAGAATAAGTAAACAAGTCTGCTACACAGACCACACATTTGATGACAACCTTCCTTCTTTATTGAGGTTCAGTGACTTGGTTTAATTTCAAGTTGAGTGAAAAGAAAAAAAATAAAGAATAAAGATTTGATGATTTTCTACTTTTATTTGTCTTAGACTTTCTGCTACAGACAAATAAATATCAGTTCCAAACTACCTCTTTCTTTTTTCATTTTTGTCCTGTGAAGCTGAAAAACACTAAGAGACCATTAAAGTTCAATACCCAACCTTTCATTGTAATAAGAAATATTTAGCTTAGTAATGCTCTCTGAACATAAATTGTATCTTAACACTTAACAACTCTCTGGGAAAAGTTTCCCTCCAAAACACTGCACAAAGCAGAAGGGTGTGAAGACAGATTTGAAGGTGATTATATATTGTGCAGGGGAATCTGAAGGGAATGAAAGGGGGGAATGAGGTCAGAGGCAATCGCAGACAGAAGTGATATGAAAGGAGGGCTGGTGACTAAAGTGCAGAGGTAAAAAAAAAAAATGAAAAGGGAGGGGGAGCAGATTGAAGAAAGTACCGCAGACGTGGAGAAGAAAGACAGAATAGGATTTGTTAATATATGAAAGTGGTAAAAGGATATGAGTAGCTCATCAGAATACAGTGTGAGATTAATGGGCAGGGGAGAGTGAAATGATAAAAGAGCAGAGGAGCTGACGAGTGAGAAAAAAGAGAAAATGAAAGGGAGATGGATGGTAGCAGAGAAAAAAGAGGTAGATAGAAAGAGAGGTAAAGAGTCTGGTGGTTAACGCAGGCCTGTAAAGAGCTTAGAGCTGCTGAGACGGATTGTATGGAGAGAACAACCTGGACAGGATTACACCGTGGAAGAAGAGAGACGAAGGCTGTTAGAGCAAGATCCTATCACAACCCATGAATCTCCCTGTCCTCCAGTTACACATTTCCACTGGTTTAACATCGACCGCAAGCTAGGCGGCAATCACACTTTAATTAAACCGCGCTCACAGTATCAAGGCATTAATGATCAGCGATTGTAATAGCAAACACTTTGGAGCTAATCTGTGAATTAGACCATCATTCACCAGCCATTAGTTTCTTAAACCCACCTCTTAATTAATTAGTCAGTGAGTAATGTCGCCCACTGAGGGATGAAGCTATCTTTAACCGTGCTGCTAACAGTCACAGATAACTGAACACGCTCGCACCTGAAGCTGCCTTTACTATTTATTTTACAGCTGAGGCGATTCAACAGAGGCTGATGGGAGATAAAAAATGTCTGAACTGGAACAGTGAACTCCTACATCAATGTATAAACTGTTAACCATTAATCCCCATTAGCTGCTAGCTTGTGCCTACATGCTGCATTGTTAGCATCACTAAACGAACTAAACGAAGCATGTACCAGCATTTCCTAATATTTTGGAAAATAATGAATATTAGTTTGATTTCAATCTGTATGCTTATTTGCTGTCTTCATATTGTTTCCGTGTTAAGTATTTTGTAGCTGGTGTTAGGTAGCAGTTAGCCACGTTTAGCGCAAACAACAGAGGCAGCTCACTACGGCAGGGCTCCTCGGCCAACATTTTGGACGTGCTACATTATAAACACTGGAACTATATTTGTTATGGAACTGACCTAACTTAACAATGTAAAGTTACTGTAAGTACAACTTAACTGCACCTCTCAAGAGAAACAAGATCTTACCAAAACTTCTTTGAGGAAATCATCTTTGACTGTTTCACTCATAAATGAAACTGCTGTCTGGATGAAAGCCCTCTTTGTGCGACCCATCCTTCACATAGAAAACAACATCCAGAAAGGATGCTTAAGAAGTACCTACAGCCTCAAATTTGGACAGTTTAGATCTGGTGTCCCTTGGGAGTTGCTTTTAAAAGGTTAAACATCTTGTGACCTCTCTGCTGGCTCCCGATTAAAGGAGGAAAACCTCCGTCATGTAGGATCTGATAAATTCAGTCATATCCAATTATTCAAAATATAAAACAACATTTGTACATCTTCTGACACAGATCATGAGCCCCTCATTGAAGACAGCAAATGTCTAATTTCCTTGTTGGCTCACAGTTGGTAGAAGTCTTCTGACATTGCTTCTTTGAGTTAATCAGGGCCTCATGATAAATATGTGATCAGGTCACAAGCATTCAGTCTATTTGGCTTGTTAAGACAGAGCATGGACGCTGCTCTCGCCTTAGAGTTCATTCTGCCGCCAGATCTCACGACCTGTGTAATTAGTGCTCGATATCAGGAGCCTTTATGATACATGAAGAATCAATCAGCTATCTGGCAACGGCTTCGGGGCTCAGGGATGGATGCCAGTTCGCCTAAAGTCAGTGAAACAATGAGAAAGAGCCCAGAGAGCGCAGCAAGGTCAGCCGCTCAGGAATGCCCCTGGAGCAGCAATTTGTTTACCTCCTCTGTGTGTATGTACGTGTGTGTGTCTGGGAGAAAAGGACAGGTATGGCATGATAATAATATGCCTCATGCCCTCTGTGCACACACTCACAAAGGTGCATCCCTCCATTCCAGATTGAATTACGTAGGACTGATTGGATTTTTCTCCTCGGCATCAAAGACAAAAACACTCCTGTCTCGTTCTCCTCCCTTTCTGCCTCTGGCTCCATCCATCCCATCATCAACCCGTTTCTTTTTCCACTGAAGTAATCTCCATTTGCACCAAAACTTGGCCTTTTATGCATCGATTTTGCTCGTTCTTCTTGCCATTCATTCCTTAGGGCCTGTAAAGTCGCATGACAGTCATTAGTCTGATTAAACAGGCTGTAATCAAAGAAGCACACACACAGAGATGTTGCCTCATGATTCCCATCTAAGCCAAAATGTGATTCTCATCATGTTTATGTGTGTTTGAAAGTGCGTTTTCTTGCATGTGTGTCAAGGGTTTTTGGATTTGGAGCTGAAAAGAGACCATTGATTACCGTTTCTGAGTGTACTCAAAGTGCGCCTCTCCCTCGCTCTCTGCAGCACAAAGGCATCATGGTCTGCGGGGCGCTTGCTCTCACACGCAGCCGCATTTCTGAGCCCTTTTGAAAAGTTCCTTAGAAACACGAGAAAAGTTCCAGCCACAGGCGCCACGCCCTCCCACTGGCCCTGCAGAAATAGGCCCATTGAGCCAGGCTATAATCACACACATTCTCAAAAACACAAATACACACACACACACACACACACACACACACACACACACACACACACACACACACACATTAAAAATCTGCATTCACTCGCTCCCCTCTCTCTCCAGCACTTCATAGAAGTAGCCACAAAAACGCAGCCATAGATCCACCAGCCAACCAGCAGCTTTCACCGCTTACTGCTACATTTCTCCGTGCAGACATCAGTACCAGCACACACAAACACACACACACACACACACACTCTCATACACACACACAGACGCTCCCTGAACACCACTGACAAACCTTATAACGCACACCCTTGTAAGCACACAAGCACACAGCAGCGTATTGTGGAGTGTGGGAGCAGCAGTTGTGTCAGAATCTTAAGGCATTTCTGGCTACAAGAGTGACGCACACACACACACACACACACACACACACACACACACACACACACACACACACACACACACACACACACTCACTCAGAGATGCATGTTTCATAAGGTCATATATAATGGAAGAGGATTCCACGCAGAGAGGCCTTGTTTGTGTGTCTGTCTGTGTGTAATTGTGTGTGTGTGTAGCTTTGAAATGTGGTCTGTAATCCTGGTGGATTGTCAGATTAGTGTAACAGCTGGCTCCTACATACAGATATACATCTCTCTGTATCACCCCTCCTCCCTTTATGCCCACCCCTCTATACTCGGCCAGGAGCCAGGATCTATGCATTAGTTGCTGTGCCTTTGTGGGTGTTTGTGTGCGTGTGTGTGTGTGTGTGTGTGTGTGTGTGTGTGTGTGTGCGGCGGTCTCACAGCTCCAGTCCATTACTCGGTTTCAGACCAGCTGATGTGTCACTACACAGTCATGTGACCTCTGCGAAGTCTACAGCGAGTTTCAGTGTCAGCTGCTCATTTTGTCAGAGATACAGAGACATTAAAGTTTAAGCACGTAGACGGCACGAGTCTATCTAAAGTTGTTTTCCAGAAGTCAATCATTCAATCAATCAATCGCTATACAGGTGGTATTTGTAAGGCACTTTTAATGCAGGATAATGGAACATAAAGAGCTCCACCCAACCACCCAGACACACAGACAAAGCCATAAGTGGATAAATTACTTTTTTTCCACTGATATCATCGGTAATCCCTCGATAGTAGAAGCATTCAGTTTGAATAAAACACAGGAAATAGAAACTAAGGAAACACCAGAGACAGAGTTAGATATTAATCCTTGTCACATACATTTTTAATATCATGACAGTCTACCTAGAAATGTTCAAAAGTCCTGTTCACACATGTCCCTCACAGGATGAAGTTTTTCCTGGAGAGGGTTCTCAGAGGGCAGGACATGACATAAAAAGGAGAATGCTGTTGTCTTGGTGTAGACTTTACAATATTTCTGGAGCCCATTTCATATCGCAACTCCATAAACATCACTGTAATAGAAATTCTTCCGTCATGACGCCAATATCACACCTGCAACAGCGTAATGTCGGTGTCCTTGTGTATGATTTTACATTGCATTACGGCCATGTGGAGCACAAGAGCTTAACACACACACAGACCTACATGCTCTGTTGGCTCCATCTCACCTCTATAATGCCTCTGTGCCTACAATACTGGCACAGCAGTGGGACGACTTGGTTCCACCATCACACCTCTCTGATATAAATATAGAAAGCAAGATGTCACAGGAGCGTAAATATCACAGTCTGAACTGGCAGCATGAGCGGGTCCAAAGATGGCAGGTGAAGCAGAGCCCCAGCGATGTTGACAGTTTTTGCCTTTTTATCGATATACTATGTTATTTGACATATTCACAGTACCAACCCGTGAGGGTAAAAGGACAAGCTGGCAGCTGAGAAGAGTTTAAAGTTCATTACGTGCACGACTATCACACAGGTGGTGCACCAGCCGCATGATATAAACATCATCACCCGCTCCCTCTCGCTTGTGGTAAATTTTCCTGACTGTTACATGCTGCATTCAGGCGCTGGCTCATCCCCACGTTTATAGAAATTTCACTAGAGGGCTGGCAGGAAAAAGTCTCTGTAAAGTCAGGTGGGAAATTCATTCGTTGGCTTTCATACATGCAGCTCATGTTCAGCGCAGATCCAGAGAAATGGATTAAGACTCTAATTCAGTATTTAGCTGCATACAAAGCAATAAGTAAATCAGACTAAAGTAGAATCCATACAATTTTTTGCAGAAGTCAATGAATACATGTCAATTGAGGCCAGACCTACAATTTTTCTTAAGTTAATTATATACTTCATTGATCTGTTTTCATGTTGCAAACATCAACACTGTCATAAAAATCCCCCAAGTGACTGTTTTTCTTATGCTTTTATAATCGCTTTCTGTCGTAATCCTGCAAACAAATCAGGGCGTTTCCTGTGACTCCTTCACAATAAAGCCATTCATTGCCTCTTCATAACACTTTTTATGTGAAGCAGCAGCAGCAGCAGGAAATGCTGGATTTGCATTAGTAACCTGATATGCCTTTTTGTAAACAGTGAGTCTGATATCAATGAGATGAAATTACACAACGCTGGATGACATTCATTCATTGTCTCCTGTGAATCCCTGCTGCGTAGGAAGGTAATCTGAATCCCACACGTCAATGACAGACTCCTTCACCTCCCATAAAAGCTTCTTCTCAGAGAGGACAGAAAAATAGAGCAGGGAAGTGAATTTACTGTTGGCAGGAGGTCAAAATGTCTGATTGTGAATGACTTTAGCGATCAAGTTGCTAGAAAGGAGGAATTATCCACAGTCAATGGAGGAAAACAGATTCTGTTATATTTTGTGTGTGATGTATTGGCAGTGAACCTCAGTTTCTCATTTTTGAGACACATCATGACCTCCAGAATCAATTGTGTAAAAGAGGGCGGGCAGGCAGTCTTCCATCTAATGATGATTAATCGTTGAGCTAACAATGAAGCAAATTCTGTGCTGCGCTCTGATGGAGGTACACTAAACTGCCACAAATGGATTTTGCTTCATTGTTTTCTAACAGACGACACAAATATTGAAAATTCTTCTGTGTGAAAAAATATTTGAATTCGCTTCCAGGGATTCAAATGCAGGATTTCTCCTCCACTCTGCACCTGTTTTGTCCCTGACCAAGCCACAGCACCATATATATTTTTAGGCTCTCCATAGGGGCATTCATCACTTAGATCATCTCTGTCCTTATAACTCAGTGCAGAAAGATAATATTAGTGCTGGGATGTTTTTCAGCTGTGGTTTGGTGCTGCACTGAGACAGCTTGAGGGCCCGAGCGAGCTGGAATAACAAACTGGAGCCGGTGTAATGCCATCCTCCCACAGGTTTTGTACAGGGGGAATTAATATGGCCAACGTGGCCGCGATTTGGATCAGCCACGGTTAGTGCTATCAGGAATTTGATCGGCAGAAAGCACTAAAAATAACAGAGGATGGAAAACTGTTTCACTCATTTCCTGGCTCTTACACGAACATGTTTACAGTTTTTGCTCGGTGGTTCACGTTCATTGGTCACAGGGAGCACTCGTGTGTGAAAAACTGAGACAAACATGCAGGGAAAGATCAGAAATGTGTTTTTGGCAAAGCGGCTAAATCTGTGTCTCTACCTTCCCACTCAATGCCACTTAAAAAAATCATGTCAACAAAAATATTATTTATCAGTTTCAGACTTATCACAACATAAAATTAATAAATTCAGCTATAAATGTCCAACTTATTTAATGTTAAACCCTGCATTAGTCTGAAAACTGACATCCACTGCACTTTTTCAATTAATCCCAATGTTGTTTGATTTTATTTAAGACACCCAGAACCACTGCTCATCTTTTAAACAGCTAATCAGTGTTAAATTGCTCCACAGGCTCCCTCTTAAAAACACAAATTGATCTCCGCTTATGACCCCCTGCTGCAGCTGCAACTGCAAAGAATAACTTGACACTGAATGATAATTTCACTTTAAAAATTGGAGCCACTTTATTTGGCTTTCCGCTGAAAAAAATGAGGCCTTGAGACATGAAATACTTAAACATTCATCACAGACATTAAAACTATGACAGTAAAAGTATGCATTAAGAATATCCTTGGATCATTCTGATGGATACTGAATGGTTTAGTCCCACAGGGCGAGGATTTTGTATATCATTTAACTTGAAATGTGGGCATTCATCTTATTTAAAGGTACCTTCCTTGATTTTTTACATCGCCTAACAGCGGCAGCATTTATAGTGGAGTTTCAAAGGATTAACAGCAAGCTGAGAGGGAGGTTTGTGATTCAGGGGCTCAGTTAGATGCCTAAAATGGATGCATACGTGAACGGGCCCCCAAGCAAGAGTTTGTAGTTTTAAAGTGACATTTTTATCCTTTCATATCAAATATATGTTGATACAAAGTCTGATCTCATAAAGATTTTCCCTCTTTTGTTCATATTTTACAAGTATGCCTGCTCATTGCATCTGCAGGCAAGAGTAGAGCTGTTGTATATAAATGGCAGCACAGTCCTGCTCTAAGAAATATAACCTACATTGCAGATTTCATTTGGTGCTTGCTGAGTATATCTTTGTTTGCATGGTGTTGTTTTTTTACCAATTAACTTAACTGGCAAGTGGGAGGAAGTCTGAGTATCAGGAGAAAACCCCCGTAGGCACAGGGGCAGAACATGCAAGCTCCACAAAAAACAGTACTCTGTATGTTCTCCTTGGGCCCACGGAGGTTTCCTCCAGGTGCTCCGGCTTCCTCCCACAGTCTAAAAACATGCCAGTTAGGTAAATTGGGGATTTTACGTTGCCTGCAGGTATGAGTGTGGGTGTGAATCCTTTTCTGTCAGCACAGTGATTGACTAGTGATAATACATGATGTACTCCTCCTCTCGCCAGATGTCAGCTGGGATCAGCTTTAGCCCTTGCAACCCTTTAAGAAAAGCAACACTGGCAACAGATGATTATATGCTTTGCATAATGAGTTTCAGTAAGCATCCACTACTTGCTTTAATGCATTTTGCAGGAACACTGAATTTGAAAAAATGAATGAAAATACCAAACTTGTTGGCAAATGCAGAGGAAGCAGATTTGGCAAAAAAAAGTCACAACAAACTTTAAATTCATCAACTAGAATCAAGGGTAATGCGACCTATACAAAGTCATATCATGAAAAAAAGTATAACACAATGAGGAGACTGTAACATGAAACCCCCTCCACAAATGTCATATTTGCATCATTATTTCCACATAAAGTAGTTATGAAGTGTCAAGCTGAGGATCTATCATGGCATCTTACTTACATTTTCATCCTCTGCATTTGTTTTAAGGCACCCATCTGGAGAATTAATTCCAACAGCTGTTTATCTTGATGCACCAACTTCTGATATTAAAACAGTAGTGGACGGAAACACAAATAAAGTGGTTCTTTTCCAATTTCTCTAAAATAGGCAGGAAATTTTAATTAAATGGGCGCCAAATGAAAAGAACAATTATCACATGTCTCATGTGATCTCAAGCACAAACACAATAGTTTGTTGTAACAATGGAACCACATTGTGGTCCATGAAGTGTGATTAAATGAGTAATGAGTAAGTGTGAGGATTCAAAATCACCCAAGGTCTCCTCAGGTCTGGCTTTTTAGATCTCATTTGGCAGGTCTGAGAGTAAGTGTGATAAAGTATCATATACTTCCAGATCATTGTGTCATATTGTATCAAATTGTAACGTAGCGCGTCGTGTCTTTTGTTTCGTGCCGTGTTGTTTCAAGGAGCTGACCTTATATTTTCTGCATCTGTTAAGGCTGAAATGAGAATTGTTGCTTGGGAAGCTCTATAACCAAGGATCCAACAGTTGGATCTTATCCTAACATATTGTACAGAGTTTCATCATATCATATCTCTCCCTATCATATAGTGCTCATCCTATCAAGTCCTTTCCTCATGTCATGTTAAATCTCAGTGAATCATATCATATAGTCATGTTTTGTATCATACTGCATTATGTAGCGTTGCGTAATATCATCTTGTATCGTGTGGGGTTACAGTGAAGCAACAAGAAAAATACAAATCAAATAATCTAATCCTTTCTTTTGCAGATTTCCTTAAACATTCAGGAAAGTTTGATTAAATGTGCCTTTGATTGTGCCTAGATTTATCGGAAAATTGACTTATGGCTGGTGTGGATCTGCCTTTCCTAATCTCAAGTACAAACACAGTAGTTTGTTCAAACAACAGCAGAGCTTGAGTGTTGTTCATTATGAGCAATTGACTTAGAGAGTAAGTTTCAGGATTCAGAATCACCCAAGGTAACCTGAGACAGGCCTTTTTCGATCCCCTTTGGCTGTAGCGTGCAGGTGTGAGCTGTTCAAGGCTCACTGAAGTGTGCGCCTGGCGTCATTGCTATATAAGATACTTTCTCGTCACCTGGCCGTCTGTGTGTGCTGTTGGTGCTTGTGTGTCTACATGTGCGTATGTCGTGCGACAGGGCTAAGGCTTTCTGTGCTAATCTCTGCTGAAGGTGGCAGGTGTCTTAACCAGGCCATCACCTGGTAACCTACTCACACACACACACACACTTTGCACTTTATCTCTCGTCTGACGCTAAGTGTGTTAGCGTCCAGGTTTGGCTGCTGTCCAACTGGCCCAGCTGGTAGAGAAGAGGAGGAGGAGGAGGAGGAGGAGGAGCAGGGCAGAGAGTGAGACAAGGTGGAAAGGCAGAAGATGGAGGGAGATTAGAGGTCACTTCTGACAGGGTCAGGCAGAAAGATGGGTGTGGAGCAATACCAACCGTAAACATGCTGCAGTTTTTTCCTGTAAATGTGCAATTACTGGAAGTGCGTGTACCAAGTGCTCTGACCCTGTCCAGGTAGAGAGTTACCCATGGTCCATTTCAGCAGGGCTCAAACTCTTCACACTCTTATCAGCGCAGGTCAGGCGGCCGTGGAGTGGAGCAGACACAGAGACGACTGTGAATCAGCAGCTGCTTCATGAAGCGTGGGCACCTCCACCTACAGAGAATTAAACTGCAGGGAGGTTGGAAGCACAGCCCTTAAAGATCACTTTACCTCATTTTCTGTCTCATATTTCTGCCAGATTATTATAACTGTCATGCTGCGTTCAAGCGCCCGGTTGAAATGTCTGATATGAAGCACTTCGACTCAGCCAGGACACCCACATTGAAATATAAGCCATTCATTACCACAATAACACACATTTATTCTGGTGATGGAGCTCATGAGAGGCCTTGGTACAAATCGGAGCTAGCTTGGCTCTTTGATATGAGGCAGAAATACGCATTGCAATGATGATGTGGACAAAATGTGTAATATACTCATGTTAGAATCAGATTTATTAGTTCTAAATGTGTAGAAATACAAGTCATTTGCCTCTGTTTTTCAGTGCTTACACTCAAACATATAAAACTAATACAAAACAGAAAGACAAGGGTGAACAAATCTAGTCAAAGAGCAGACAGGACTTAATGTTTATAGGGTTTATATGTATTTAAAACCTCACACAGCGAGGATGCAGAGCTCAGGGTTGATGTTTTGAGACAAAATGAGCACCAAATGTTTATCCCGACCACCTAGTGCTTAAGATTTGTCATCAACACTAGAGTTTTAAACTGAACATATGATTATCTAAAGTGCCACATGGCGTTTAAGACTGTCTCCACTGTCCCGTGGTTCCCAACCTGTCTGCCTGGAGCTGCAAGATGCTTAATGGATAAAGAAGGAAGAACAAACTCTGTTCAGCTTCCTCATTTACATTCAATCTCCCTGACCTTTCTTGCAGAAAGTTTTAAGCTTTGAATTATTGAAGTCACATTGAAATGGAAGCAAGAGCATCTTTAGCTTTGCTGAACGCATCAAAAGATGATATCAGGTTAACATGCCCTGCTTGGACTCATTTGCAGTTGCTTTTGTGTGTGTAGATATCTTAGTGTTTGCAGCAGCCAAGTTCAGGACAAAATCTAAATAAGGGACATCAAGAAAGGACCAAAGTGTATCTATCTCATAGTATCATCACATATTGTATTGTATTCTATGTCATCAACATGTTGTGTTGAATCCCAGCATATCTTATTTATTCAATTTCAGTATATGCTATATCATATCATATTATTTCACATTCTATACTTTCTCATCCTATGCAACATATTGTATCCCAATGCATAGTATATTATTGTATCATAATGTATCCCCTCCTGATATAATGTGTGAAATTGCATCATATCATATTGAGTTCTATTTTACCATGTGCTCTTGTCTGCTAACATATCAGATCATTTTGTATCACATCGCATCTTATTGTATTGTATTGAATCGCAACGTAAATTAAATTGTCATATCGTACCTTATCGTGCCGTAACTTAACGTGCCAAATCATATCGTAACTAAACGTGCCATATCGTATAGTAACTTAACGTGTCATATCGTAGCGTAGCTTAACATGTCATATCGTATCGTATCTTAACGTGTCATATCGTATCTTAACTTAACGTGTCCTATCGTACCGCAACTTAACATGTCATATCGTATCGTAACTTAACATGTCATATCGTACCGTAACTTAACGTGTCATATCGTACCGTAACTTAATGTGTCCTAACGTACCGTAACTTAACGTGTCATATCGTATCGTAACTTAACATGTCATATCATATCGTAACTTCATGTGTCATATCGTACCGCAACTTAACATGTCATATCGTATCCTAACTTAACGTGTCCTATCATACCGTAACTTAACGGTGAAATTGCATCATACCATATTGAGTTCTATTTTACCATGTGCTCTTGTCTGCTAACATATCAAATCATTTTGTATCACATCGCATCTTATTGTATTGTATTGAATCGCAACGTAAATTAAATTGTCATATCGTACCTTATCGTGCCGTAACTTAACGTGCCAAATCATATCGTAACTAAACGTGCCATATCGTATCGTAACTTAACGTGTCATATCTTAGCGTAGCTTAACATGTCATATCGTATCGTAACTTAACATGTCATATCGTATCTTAACTTAACATGTCATATCGTATCTTAACTTAACATGTCATATCGTACCGTAACTTAACATGTCATATCGTATCGTAACTTAACATGTCATATCGTATCTTAACTTAACATGTCATATCGTACCGTAACTTAACGTGTCCTATCATACCGTAACTTAACATGTCATATTGTATCGTAACTTAACATGTCATATCGTATTGTAACGTAATGTGTCCTTTTGTACCGCAACTTAACATGTCATATCGTATTGTAAATTAAATTGTCATATCATACCGTAAGTTAACGTGTCATATCGTACTGTAACTTAATGCGTCCTATCGTACCGCAACTTAACATGTCATATCGTATCGTAACTTAACGTGTCATAGCGTACCGTAACTTAATGTGTCGTTTTATCCTACCATATGGTATCATATCCAATCGTATCTTATTTTATAGTTATATATTGGATTGTATCCTCTAGTATTGAATATGTCATATGAATTCACACTGTATTACACTTTGTCTAATGATATGGTCTGGTTTTCCAAACAAACCTGTAAACACACAACTTTTTAAAGTAAGGAATTGATGAACTGTGATATTATTTATATGGTATTTGTTTGAAAAATCAAATGCTTTTTTGATTCTGATTTCAAGATGAGTCATCAGAAATGAAAAAGGGATGTTTTTTAAATATAAAAAATGTCCAGCATATAAACAGTTATGACTGAACTGTCAACACAGGGATAAATGAAAAGCAGGGAGAATACATTTCTATATTTACCTCTTCTAAATGAAAACTTGAGATGACTGGAGGTAAAAACTTGTCACAAGGCTCATAAGCGTATACTGTTATGCTTGTACACAGTGCTTCATTCTGAAGGGTTACAAGCCAGAAAGTTCGTTTTTTGAATGCACAGCGATATAAAATGTGTCATTTGGTTAAAAAAATGTAGGGATTGACTTTGGGACTGTGAAAAAGACAAATTATAAGATGTTAATGCCTCCACATCGAGCTTGGATAGGCGAAAAGAATAGATATATGTAAGATTATTTATGCCCATCCTACATACACAGCATGGTGTGAAAAATGGCCTTAAAAAAAAGAACACAATGGACAGTGTCTATCTCTTTGTGTTTCTGTCTCCTGCTCTCTTTCCACTGAGGATGCAGTAAATGGAGGGACAGCTAGAGGAGTGGGACTCACAGATGGTGCCAGAAAGCTGAGGGAGTATTCAAATCATTCTTCACAGTGTGAGAGCTCTGAGACGATGCAGCAGCCGAGAACATTCGCTCCGATAAAATCTCACATATTAAAAAGCACAATTAACGATTATTTCTCGGAAGCAGAGCAGCACTGTATCTGGAGCTTAAATGCTTGTGCCTATGTGTGTGTGTGTACATGCATGAGAGCGTGTAAACCAGTGCGTGTGTATGTGCCAGGCATTGTGCGGCAGCAGCAGCAGCAGCCTCTCGGGTTACTGGGGAATGCATTTGAAGTCAATCACAATGAAGCTTTCTATCTACCCAGCAAGCCTGAAGGGTATCTCCGAACTGAACTGGACAAGCTAGAAAATCAACACACACAAAAAAAATCATCTTCAGATCACACACATCTGCTACACGATCTTTTATCAGGGCTGGGTGCGTGCATGTAAGACCTGGTTTGGTGAATTAGTGTGTCTGCCTCCTATTGTTATCTGACTTCCTGCATCTTAGTGGTAGCCAAGCTTCATACACCCTCTGTTATTACAGACAAAACACACACAGACACACACACTCCATGGTCTGTTTATCAGTCATATATAACCTTAAAACACATTGAAGTATCACACTCGCACTGTCTAATTTTTCTTTTTGTTCTGTTACTTTTATTTGAATTCTTCCTAATTTCAAATGTGGAACAAATCGTCTTCATTGGATTATTGAAATCTGTGAAACCGCAGCATTGTCAGCTCAGGTATAAAATCCAGGCTCTGTAGCTGTAATATGAGCTGACACACACTCACAGGGAAGCTATAGGATGAAATGTACACTGCGAACCCTGATGTCAGCTTTGGATCACATTTCTACCTGAGTATCTGCAAATGTTGCAACAGCTCTCAGAGAACGCACCTGCTTTGTCAGGACATAAAAAAACAACAAACACAGATTCTCTGTCTGCCTCTGTGGTTCTGTCCTTCAATTTTGATGTTTTCCCCTTCTTTTATACACAAGTATACATAATTACATACTCCAAACTCCCAGATTGTTATAAAATGACTCCAACTGGCACCACATGTCTTCTGACAATGGCAGCTCTTCATACGTTGCCAAAAACCAGGATTGCTTTTACTCCGCAGATCCAGCAGAGTATTACTGTCATTTGACTGTTTCCTTTTATTTATAACGAATGGGAACAAAATGCAGCAGTGTAGGGAAATTGAGGGCAACATACAGATCATTTTGGCCCCCGGGATATGTGTGTGGTGGAGGGGAGCTCGTTGCGTCTCGTTGTGGTTAGTTACTTATGTGGTGCAGGCAGAAATTACAGCTGTTTATAGCCACTGAAACAGAGGCGAAATGCAGAGCTGGCCCTATTGGATCACATAAAAACACACACACACACACACACTCAAATTCGTCTGAGGGGCATTTTGTGTCTGCATGTGCGCAAACACCGCAAAGAAAACCTGTTATTATGCCCATTCAGAGGCACACACACACACTCAGTGTAATTACATACAGTGACGCACCACTGCCCGCCATACTGTGAATTCACACGTATAATATCATGAATTAAACATGTGGAGGCACAGAGCGGGATTACACATCACTGTTTAAGGCTGGGACAAACATAGACAGCGCACGTTTAAACACAAGCTCCAAAACTGGAGACAGGCGCACTAGCCCCAGCAGCTTCAACGTCCTGGAGGGTGCTGTGTGTATAGGGGACTTGTAAAAGGGGCCCCTAGGGTGGGCTCTGGGGGTTGGGTGTGTGTTTATTTAAACGTGTGGATGTGTGTTTTCGGGGGGTGATTCAGGGGGCTCCCCTTAAGATAAGAAGTGGAGTTTGGAGATGAAAGGAAAATGGGGCGAGGATGGGGATACAGTGGCACTTAGTTTGTTGAGACCAAGGGAGGCGATGAGGGTGAGGGAGGGGTTGATAGAGGGGGGAAGAGGGGGGAGTCGCAGGAGCAGACTGTTTTGATGTTGGTTTTAAGGGTTGTTTATTTGTCGTTACATAACACCTTTGCTTATGTAGTTAGAGCTCTTATACTTGTGAGGATGTGTGTGTGTGAGTGTGTGTGTCTGGTAGCTTCTCACTAGGAGACGGGAATCTCTGTGAAGGACTAAGGTTGCCCATAGCAACGGCCTTCATTGTAAAACTGATCCTTGGAATAGAGCACACACACACACACACGCACACACACACACACACACACACACACACACACACACACACACACACACACTGGCATACACACACACACACACACACACACACACACACACACACACACATTCCCACCGTGCTTGCACCAAAACGTCTTTTCAATACTTTTTGCTACTTTCAGGGTTCGACACCATCAGGCCTCCACTCAACCTTTTACACACAAGTAAACACTCAAAGTGTGAAGCTCCCACACACACACACACACACACACACACATGCACATGCACACTCAAACACACTCTCTCACCAGTCCACTTTGTTGAGGCACATCTTCTCTGTGTGTCGAGGCTCCAAACGACTTCATGTGAATTTGATTTTCAGGAGGTACATCTAGTGTTTCAGCTGAACCTCACGCTGAGACGTGATGGACGGATGCTCGGGTTTCTAGATTCCATTATGCTTTTATTGGCTTTTAAAGGCATCAGGTTTCCTCTGTCTGGAGCCGGGGAGGAGCTTCACTGCGTGTGTGTGTGTGTGTGTTTGTGTGTACAGTTAGCATCACACTGGCTAGCAAAGACAGAGCTGCATACAGGGCCTCAGGATGGGCTTTAGATTGCTCAGGAGATAGGTTTGTTTTGGTCACATTTTCAGCAGTGGACTGACTCTTTTCCAAAACCTGGAGCTAATCTGAGCCCTTTGTTCCTGGCATCACAACAGTTCACTATTTACTGTGCACTGAGCTGAATCTGGGTTAAAGAGGCAGTGATGGAGGAAGAACTCCGCTCCTTATAGTTTCAATAAAAATAGCAAAATTGAACTGTAAACAATCGTGTGCTGTATTCCAAACTTCAAGACTGATTTTACCCGAAATGTATGGTTCCTTGTTGTGTCCATCAAATACCAAATAACATATTTAAAATGGCCAAAATTACTTAAATGCTATTCTAAGACAAGAAAGGGAAACTTGACCACATGCGTCTTGAAAATGCAAAGCTCAAGACTGATTGGGAGGGGGCGCCGGTTTTAGCCTAGCTGCTACAAAGAGGCTAGATAGTCCTTGTCGCTGTAGTCCCTGGTTTGACTCCCTGCCACAGCCATTTGCTGCATGTCTTCCCCCGCTCCGTATTCCCCACACTTCCTGCCTCTCTTCAGCTGTTCTATCTAATGAAAACAAAAATTCCCAGAAATATAACTTCTAAAGCACATGAAAGAAAGAAAGAAAGAAAGAAAGAAAGAAAGAAAGAAAGAAAGAAAGAAAGAAAGAAAACTAGCCAACACCATACATATACCACATCACTGCCCGACTTACAATCACTGTGATCTTATTTTCAAGTCTTCATAAAGCCTGAGGAGAAAGCAGTTTTGGTGTATATCAATATAACATCTGTGTAATCTCACAAACTGCTCTTATGATTTATTCTCCACTCAGTGACTGCTTCACAGGACTCAGCGTTAGCTCAGAATCTGACAGAGTGGATTTTTCCCGTTTAGCACCCTGTCCATAAAATAACCTTCAGAATAAACTGCAGCTTAATGGCTCTGTCTCCCAGAGAGAGTTCAAAGCTCTGATAAGAAAGAACTTTGTAACTGAACAGTGTAATAATTATTCTTCAGATGGGTTTGTCTTATGTCTTTGTTGTCCTTTCTCCTTTAGTTAAGAGCTTTTTTTTTTTCACCATCTATATAAAACATGGTTTTTGAACTACTGTATATAGTGGTGAGCTGTCTCTTGATATAGATTGTTAATCTAAATGTATGTCCTGGTTAAGTCAGTTTATGGACTGGGGTTTTGAATTTAACATTCAGATAAACCTTGGTGGTTCAACTCTTCAGAGAAAATGTATGGCTCTGTAAGCTTTTTTAAGTTTCTGTTTAGGTTTACAAACTAGGAAGTGAATGAAGTCAAGTATTAAGCAGCTGAAGATACAGATATGTTTCATCAAGAGACCAAAATCAGAGCTGAAAGAGAGTCATTGTTAAATAAACATTCATCTGGTGGTCCGTAAAAAAAACTTTAAATGAGCTTAGGTTTGCTCTTAAATTGTGTACCCCCATAAACAGAGGCTGGAGTCCTCGGCAAACCACTTGTGTGCTCAATCCTGACCTTGGCCTTTTTTGCATATCAACCCTCACTCCCTCCTCCATGTTTCCTGTATGTCTGCAGCTGTCCTATCAAAGACAGGAAAATGGCCCAAAAATAACTACCTCAGTGTTACTCTTTGTCAGCTGGATATGTCAGTACTCAAGCCTATGGGAAAGAGTTTCACACATTATCTGAGGTGTGGAGCCTGTTCTGCTGCCCACTAGTGGTCATTACAGCTACCTTTGCAGCTTTAAAGTAGAAAAAGTGGGTCCCTGTTCAGTACAGCTTTAACAGTAAATCTTATACTATTCAATGTTGGTTATCTATTAACTTATAAAACATTGTTTTTCTCTAAGTGTTTCTATTTTGTTACAGGTAGACGTGGAGATATCTCAATATAATCTGATCAGTCAGAAAAATGTAGCAGAAACAAGTTTTAGGTTAAAAAGTCAAATGACCTCAACATTATTGTCCTGCCTAATGAAAAAGAGAAAATGTACTCAATAAAGTTATTCATGGTAGAAATTATTTCAATATGTTCATAAATTAAAACATGTTTTGATATTTCTACATCAGTTTTACTGCATGTTTTTGTGAAAGGTCTATTCTACCAACTATTTCCTGTTAGTTTAAAACCTGTCTTTAAACAGTGTGATCAGATCGTAGTGTGAAATTTATTTTTTCCCTGTAGTGCGCGCAATGTCTCCTAAGTGCACACATCCGATCGCTGTATTAGTGACCCTGTGTGATGTGTGAGTGCTTAAGTATGGCAGGGATGTGGGACTGAGGTGAAAAGACACAGAGAGAGATGAATGAAGAGAGTGGAGGAGGTATCAGCCTCAGAGTGACCGGAGGCTGAGGTCAGTCACTTCAGAGCTCAAAACCCCCGAACAATCTGTGACTAATCTGTCTTACCCGACCCTTAAAGAGGTCACCAGGCGAGCTAACGCTTTCCCTTCACAGCCGTTGTTGAAGTAGATCCAGATTAAGGTGCAGTGATGAGCAGGGAGGATGCTGTGTTAAATAGTGTGGTCAGACTACAGAACGCATTTGTGAAACTCCAAAAAACAGCTGCATTTAATGTGGCTCAGTGTTGGAATCATTCACCAACAAAAATGTGATCCTTATTATTGTACTCCTTTATAAAGCAAACCATTTGCTTGTTACAGCTCTCCGTATGTGACCCTTGGTTTCATTCCAGAAAGTAAACATCTACAGATTTCAGACTATTAATCAGTCGCAATATCAATTTAGATGTTAAAGATGTTATTATGTGCTCTGAAAAACTGTGAAAACATTCTCATTCCAGCGTTGTATTAAAATTAAAATGTATACAGATGTACTGGGTGCTTAGAGGGATGATACCTTAAAGACCTTAAAGAGATCTATTCATTTTTAATCTGGCTTTGAATTGTGAGTCAGATTTGGGGTTTTGAGTGATGTCTGAACAGATATTTCATGGATATCATTGCATGAAATTTTGCTTCTATTTTCATGTTTCTCTCAGCACTCACTGTACAAACTTTGTGAGAACTTTGAAGATGTTGTAAACATGTTGTTTATTTAAAGATTACACATAAAAATGTAAAATGTGTTGTTTTGGTTCCAGTTTGAAGTACAAATGTAGTCCCAGTGGGATTGATTGATTGATTAAGAATCAGAGGACTTTAGTGTTTGCAGGTAACCGTCTGTATGGAGAGCAAAAGCAGACAGATGCCATCCTTGGGAATGGCATACTAGCACAATCATGCAAATGCAGCAAACAATCCATTCTAGATCAAAGTTCCAATTTGAGTGACAAATTTGCTTGATGCTGAGTAGCAAAAGCCAATCAGCACTTTTACAGTTGTTTACCTATCCTCTCGAGGACCGACCTGATTGAGCAAGCATTTTTATTTTTTATAAATCTGTACCATGCTGCTATTTCAACAAACGTGAGACCTGTTAATTAAAAGTGGATCATTAGAAAATGGGTTTCTCTTTTTGGTTCATACAGCTGAAGTAAGCCAGAGTGCCACTGCTTTCATGTAAATTACTTATTACTTATTTACATTGAAACTAAGACTCACCAGAAACAGGTGAACAGGCACTACTCTGAGGATGTAATGAACCAAGAAATGTCTGCATTAATTTTCAGACACATCCAAAAGAGCACATTTATTCATCTCAGATTGTTGATCGGACTGTAAACAGTGCAATGCATGGAAAAGGAAGTGTTGGCTGGAAGTTATCTATGCTGGTAACACCAGGAGGTTGACCATTGTTCTTTTAGGCATATATCATTGCCGGGTAATAGTGGATGGGTTTTGAGATTGATAAACACCCAATGCATTATGAGCTCATAACGATTGTCTTTCAGCATGTGATATTTCACAGCGAATATTTAGATGTGACAAACCATTACCTCTCTGAATTACTAGCATAGCTGTACACGTATTTAGTCTGACAATTTAGAGATAAAAAGTAATCAGTGCTGAAACAAGTGGTTTATTGAGTGAAAGTTTCATAACTTTAGAAATAATATTTCTTCAGATACGTGTTTGTTACACAGAATGAGGTATTTAAAGACATCACCTTTAGCTTTTGGAATGTAAAAATGAAAATGTTTCTGTATTCTTTGAGCATTTTGTCATCCAACATTTGATTAATGAATGAAAAAGCACATTTTAAAGATAAACTAATGATGGAATTAATTGTGTAGTTCAAAGGGAGCTGCCTCTCCGTCCTCTGCTACTTTGCAGGCTGAGCATCACTTGTAACGGACACGTAAGCAGAGACTGAATGAAACCCCTCTGTCCTTAAAAGCTTTGATGTTTCTCTGCCAAAATCCCAGCTTTAGATCGACTCATTAACTATGCTCCTCCACAGAGCCACAGAAAGACAGATGTTACCCCCGTCCACACATAATGCAGCCCCCTCTCAGACAGTTGTGTGCGTGTCTGTGTGTGTGCATGTAATCTGCCAAAGTGGTGTCTCTTGTAAATGAAATGACAAACAGCTCAGTCGGTCTCTAATCCGTCTCCCCCCTCTCTGTGTTTCAGGGACAGACTTGGTCACCGCCAGAAGACGACGATGGCTCGACGGGAGATGATTTCTACGACGACGAGGACCTCTACTCAGGCTCCGGCTCTGGCTGTAAGTGTGTGTTTTTTTAGTCTGTGTGTTTGAGGTTACACATTCATGCCCTGGTTCTTTCAATCCCGACAGCTGCTGGGTTTCAATCTGCTGACCCTGAAGACCCCAACCCCCCTCAATGTCCTCGAGTTGTGCCCCCCTTCCCTCCCACTTGCCACATTACTCCCACAAAGGCCACACACATAACAATGCATTTCAAACTCTTGGCTTGGCTCGACAGACAGGTTTTGATTCAGATTTATTCGAAACACCTTTAAACGCAGACACACCTTTGCAAACAAGGAGCGACCCAGGCTCTATTCACCTAGATCTTATTTGCTGTAATCAGATTACAGTGCACACAGATTAGGCCATCACACGCACACCAGCAGTCCTGTGCACCTATTTACTCGCTTCTGTCTGCATCTGAGCAAACTGGCAGTTTGCGTGAGGAGGAATTACCTACTTAACGTAAATCACATTGGTGTAATTCAGCCTGATTTTCTGATCTGGCTGTTGAAGCCTGAATGTGGCTCTCCTTATTAAGCATGACTCATTTGGGGCTGCCCATCAGTTCGAGCGCTGCGCTAACGGAGAGCAAAACTCAAAATAAATTACAATTCAGAGCAGGAGAGTGCAGCAGAGGCACCCCCTGTGGTCGAAACAGCGCCCCAGCAAATTGCTTTATCTCACACGGTGATACAGAGCCGTCCGAATCAAAAGGGAGAGCTCATTTTAAACAGACGAATGTGTGTTTTGCTTCTGAATGTGGCATTTTTAAGGTGTCTGATAAGTTTAACTGAGGCTGCATTGTTTGAGTGCGCATTTCAATATCCTCTCAAGCTCCATTGTCAGCCTTCATGTCATTGTGACCATAAATTCAATTTGCTTCTCTTTCAAACCAGGGAGTGTCACGGCTCTAACAGAATGAAAGGTGCTATAATAATGCTATTATGAGATTTAAGGGGGAGATGAATCAGTACGCACAGTCATCTCTGCTCCTCTCTTTTCTTCTCACTTCTCACAGCATAATAAGCAAGGTAATTTTGAAAAATAAAGTGTTTACAGGCAGTGGACTCAGCTCTTTACGTCCTCATTGTAAAAACATGCTTTGTGTTTTAATACAGATAGCTCTTCTCATCTACATATTTTCTCATTTCAGTTGTCACAAAGCTAAACGAGCAGAAAATAAGAATTTGATCGCAGTTGTGATTGCTGCAGCGAGTCGTCAATAAAATCACTTCTTCAGTCATTTGACAAAACAAACAGTGAGCTATGTGATTGGCTGTGTTGGCCTCTTCAATGATTTTCCCTCAATGGGGCCACAACATTCATTCTTCATGTGAAGATCAGTCAATAAGTCAGCGGCGTCTTGTGTCTTCTGTTGATGCAGAGGAGCTTTGTCATATCTGAAAAAACCCTGATGATGTCATCAGTGACCCTAAGCTGCGGCTTGGAGGTTTTGCCTATAGTTGTATCTCGTACGCATTTCATAAAATGTTTAATAAGCTGAAAGAATATGGATGAGGAGGCATGCAAGAAAAGGTGATATTGGATACATTATGGGAAATGGGGCTTTCCGCTTTACTGGACAATGTCATGCAAAGCACAAAAAGTCAGGCTAGTATCAGCCTTTGCAGATCCTCCTTGTTTTGATCTGTGCATTGAGAAACTTTATGGAAATGGATGACAACTCTGCACCAATCTTGCATCATCACCAAGCAGCAACCTTAGGTGTTGAAATATGAAGACAGTGCAGTGCAAAAAATATGCAGTTCCTCGAGGTTCCTCTTGAGGCTGGCTCCAAAAAATCTCCATGAGACCCTATGTGAAATGCCCAGCAGAAATAAATACGTCATCAACAGTCTGGTACAGTTCATTTTGGTCTCAGTGGCTCATTTCTCTCTTCGTGACAGCTGTACTGGAGATCATCTGTTCATACTGTACTGAGGCTCAGAGTTTTACATGTATTTGCATAATTAGGGGTGTGTTTAAGTTGACGGACAAGTGGGTGCCTTGTGGCTGTTTACCAAAAATTTAAGCCCTACCTCAGCTCCACCTGACGTCAGTAAGTTTTGTTTGTACAGTCCATGATCATCGCTCTGAAAAGCTCAATGTTTACACTGAAATACAAGGCAAGTGTTTTCAGATGTATAAACTATGGAGATTTTTTCTGACGAGATACCCTTGTGTGTGAGAAAAATATCAGTTTTGATCATTTGTCGCACATAAGTGTCACTCAAAAGAAAAGATGAAGAGTCCTTTTCAAATAAAGTCAGCATCTTTGCCACTTGAACGCAAGAGCCCAGTGTTTAATCCATCCCATCTAAGATATGTTCTAAGATCTTATGAAAATCTATTTATTTTTCTGTGTTGAGGAATGAATAACTCATTACTGTTGATGGGACGGATATATGAGCACTAAGAAGATGCAAATTTCACCGCCTGCATAAAACAGATACTTGTGACTGTAGTTTGTTTTGTGAAATATAACTGTTATGCACATCTGAACTTTGAAAGGGATTTCAAAGAAGTAAAACAAAAAGAAAGAAAGCACCTAAACAATCTTTGTATGAAGGATGAAATCTTTGTATAATATTGTGGCTGCAAAATTCCCCACAATGAGAGGAAATATGTTCATCTGAGTTACACTCTGTTTGCTGACAGTCCCACAGTGAAATCCTGAAGTCATGCAACACTGCAGCTGTTAGTCCTGATGTAAAATGACAGTGACTGAAATCTCAATTAACTGCTCATAGGGTGTAAATTTTTGAGCGTTTATTGTATAGGGAGCAGTGAATGAGCATCTGAGGGATTGATTTCAAACACCGTCTTCTGATATACAGTTTGTGTTGGAGACTGAGTGTGTGGGCAGGCGGGTTGACTGATGAATTTTATGTGTGACTGACTATGTGTAAGTGTTTTATTTCTTGACTCCTCTGCTTGTTGTAATGAAGTACTTTTTAAATTGAATGTTGTCCTCTCTCTTCTCCTCTCCAGTTCCTGATATCAGCATTAGGCCGACGTCAGCAGGTGTGTCCTTCACCACTGAGGAGCCTCTCCTCCTCTCCACCACGCAGGCCACAAGCCCCGCCCCTTCCGCATCACCTGCGGCTGAGCCGAGCCCAGACCCCGAGGAACCCACAGCCACCCCTATGCCCACTGAGGCAGACGGGGAGAGCGGTGTGTTCTGGGAAAGAGAGAGGGAGATGGAGAAGGAGAGAGAGAGGGAAGTAGAGAGGGAGCGAGAGAAAGAGCAGGAGAGGGATAGACAGCAGGAGAGGGAGAGAGAGAGGGAAAGAGAGAGGGAGCGGGTTCGTGAGATGGAGAGAGAGAGGGAGAGGGAGCGAGAAAGAGAAAGAGAGAGGGAACGTGAGAGAGAGAGAGAAAGAGAGAGAGAGAGGCAGAGAGAAAGAGAGCTTGAAAGAGAGAAAGAGCTGGAAAGAATCAGGGCTGCTGCTGCTCAGACCACCGCTGCCCCACGATCTCCTGCTGCCATTCCTGTGGTGACCACCAACCCGGCCATCAGCCCCTCTGAAAGCGCAGCGCCCTCTGCAGGTTCGGATGACCTGAGCACCACAGAAGAAGATGAGGATGTTTACCTGTCACCTGAGCCCACATCGTTCTTCCCTGGCTTCAACATGGAAACCACCACAGAGGAAGACATGTCCACCACACCAGATACCACACCTGAGCCCACCACTGCTGCACCCACGGCCACTGTCAAGACCAGGGTCCCCTTCAGGCCAAGAGTTCCAACGACAACAGCCACTCAGGCAGCGCCAACGGAGAGAACAACTCGCCCACAACAGCCCACTACAACACAGGTGAGATTCACAATTACACTTCAGCGTGCCAACTCACATTATTATAAGAGTTTGGTGTCAATATTGGACCCCAAATAATAACTCTAATCCATACAAGAAGGTAGAGTCAGGGTTGTGGATCAAATGAGAATTGGGGTTTGTAAGGGAGTGAATATTTCTGAAGTAGAATAGTTACCCATCAACAGTAGAAACAAGCATCCCCACCAGTTGCCAGGCAGCAGCATCATGGTGAGAAAAATATTTTTTGAAGTCACTGTGCCAGTCTTTCGTTTGCCAGAAAGATGTTAACTGCAAACAACTCACACTGAAACAAGAGCCTTATTGTTTAAGAACAGCTTGAGTATGGTATAATACAAACTATAAACAGCACAGACAGAACCAAGCTAACTGTTCGCCTTTGGCTTTGTTTACATAAAGCATTAACATCTCTCCTGGGTTATTTGACAGCCTTCAGTGGACAGCCTTAACTATAAACACATCTTAGTGTGTCCTGAGGACATATTTATCTGATCACTCAGTCCACAGAGGGTGGTCTGGGACGCATTTATCCCAGTGATCTGGCAATGTGAACTGCATTTAGGACCGCCAACTCTCCCCTTATCCACAGGCACAGAACACCTAGAGTAACAAACCAACTGTTCACACTTTGCCATGATCTAGCAACGGGTAAACAGCTGTGCTGCTGAGAGTTGTCTACTGGTGATCACGAGTCACATCACTGATACCCAATGCAAGTACCTCTTTGTTTGCTGTCTATGCAAGGCTAGCATAGACGGGAAATTGGTCTTACAGTGGGATCCACTGACAAGTATCCAGTTTGCATAGAGACGCACCGCCCCATTCCACTGCTTCACTTGTTGACCTAAATTGAGGAGTCTATTCATTAAACCGGCACTGCACAAGGTTTATTTATTTTGTAGTAAACTTTACCATTTTTTGTAGTACACCGGTATTTGCTATAAATGCTTGAATTCAACCCATGCGGGAGATAATTTGTTGAAAATAGTGTTGCTGCCAGCCTTGATCTGTGCTGCCAGAAGGTAATACACAATGAAGGGGAGCAGATTTTCAGACATTCTTTCAGACATGCAGTGGGTCCACACAGTTAAACTTCATACTGAACACATGGGCATGAGAGTGGCATCAATCTTCCTGTCCCAAGGTATTTTAAAAATATCGAAGTATGTCTTCACCAAAAGGAGCCAAACTTCCATGAATAATGCTGCTGTTCTGTTTTTTTTTTCATCATTAAAATATTCAGTCAAAGTATCGTAAAAGCACAACACTTTCACTTAAAAATATTTTCAGTCATCCTCACTCTGTCTGTGGCACTCAAGCTCCGGTGATTTTCTAAAGGCAACGACTTTTCCTTAATATGCTCTGCACGTTCTTTTTTTTACACAAAAATAACTAAAATTAGACTTAATTGTGCATCAGTTTGGAACCATTTATGTATGAACTAACATGTGGTACTCTATTGGTGACATTAATAATATATACAACAACAGAGTGGTGTTTGTGACTCTGGTGCAAAAAGGAAACCACAGTGCTCATGGAGATAAAGGAATAAGTCACCCACTGGACAGGAGCAGCACATCAAAGTGTTTTAAAGATTTCTTGGACATAAAAAGGAGCTCCAAGGCACTGAATCAAAAGCACTATTAGGTTTTGGTTACACAGTTGATGTCTGAGCGACCAAATAAGTGATTTTTTTTCTTCATTCATTTCATTACCAGATTTGAAGAGAAAAATTGATTTAATTCAAGTTCAGGAAATTGGCTCACAAATCTAGTTAACAAGCTAGCTCTCTTTACTCTTTACTAATGGAGTCATTTTTGTTCAGTAGCTATAAACTGTTGAGGTTTGATACCCCTTACTCCATCTGACTGCCTCTGTACCGCTGACAGCTTAATTATTTACAGACCAGAGTCATTTCACTGATTGGTTTGCTTCTGTTTATTTGGAGCGGTCCTGCATTCAAGTATGATGCATTTAGATTTGTCTGGTTTTCCACATTGTAATTAAGCTGCCAGGTTTTATGAAGTGTGTATACATGTTGGACAATGAGCGACTTTCCATCAGTCAGGACATACAGAGGCTCATTGTTCCAAATGATGAATGTGTGCCATGGAAATTTCTCAGTTTGTGTTGGTTTGGATGAGTTTCAGTTCAGCTCCATGGAACAAATGTGATTACATCAAATGTAAGTTTTCCCCTCCTTAGTTTGACTTTGTTCTCTCTGTCTCAGGAGGCCATAAACGAGGTGGGTGCTGCAGGACCAAGTGGAGATTTTGAGATCCGTGATGATCGGCGTAATGACCTGGGTCGAGGTATAGTGCCGGTGGATCCTGATCTGATGGGCAACACTGTGGATGGAGGAAGCTCTGCCGCCCAGCTGCCACAGAAGAACATCCTGGAAAGAAAAGAGGTCTTGATAGGTAGGAGATACAGTACATCTGTAAACTTGAGTTCACACCTTTTTTTTATTTGTCCTGGTCATCCAGCTCTGTCTGCCAAAAAACAACAACACTTGGTTGTCACCTCTTAGATCAACAAATTAAACTTCCTCGTTGCCTCCTGTATTCTTTCCTTGCTTTCTGGGAGCTACTAAGATAAAGTGGCCTTTACTCACGTGCAGATTCATCACGATAAGTGAATGTGCTACTTAGCCCCATTTGACCCGTTGAGAACAAGCAATCCCCCTCTTGGGTTATCCAACCCCCCTTCCTTGTTCCCCTCTTCCTCTCATCATTTTCCCTCTGGGTAAAATCCAATTTCTTTTCAAGCCACCCTCCCCTCTCCTCATCCCAAAGAGCTGTTGAAGAAAGTGCGGGAGCAGCCAACTTGTCTGACCTGACTGGCTCTCTGTCTCTCCTTCAGCTGTTCTGATTGGTGGACTACTGGCGGTGGTTTTTGCTGATTTCCTGGTCACCGGTAAAGAGCAGGAGGCAACAGATCCTAGATTAGATGTGTACATATCAGGCACATATTTTCATATGTAGTGAAGCACATGTGTAGTCACTTTGGGGGGGGGAGGGGGTATTATGAAGGTATTTACCAACTTTGACTTTTCACACAGACTCAGCAGGCCTTTTGCTTAAGTTATGACAAAGTTGCTCTGTTTATACCTGGAATTTAAAAAAATCTTGATTTTTAATACTGCCAAATTAAAAAGAGCACTTTTCATTTAAGCCAGGTTCATTTTTGTCCGAACAAATATCTTCCAGCGTTTTATCTCACATATCTGTAAATATACTGAAAAATCTGTGAGGCTACACCCCAATACTATAAGTTAAATGCTAATATCAGCATAGCATATGAGCATTCTGTAATGAGAATGTCACATGCAGATAATATTAACGTTTATTCAACTCTTTCCTAGCTGTATTCACACGAGCACAAAACTTTTCAAAATTTCAGGGGGTCTGCAACAACTACATTTTTCAGCCCAACTTAATTTTCAATTTTTTCCTATTTCTGTAAAAAGTCCACGAGCGCCAATGTGAGAACACAGCTGGATTTATATTTGAAAAGATTCACAGTGATTATCGTTCGAGCGACCTGGAAGAGCAGACCACAACAGAATGAACAAAATCATCTGAGGTTGAAGGAGGATAATCATTAAAACGAGAACAGCGAAGATGTCTCCTCATCTGTCTGTTCATGTAGCACTGATTTCAATGCAGAATGTGTCATGATAGCGCAGGTTGCTATTGCTTTGCTGCCCTACTGTAAACGTTACACTGTGGCTTTCGCAGCTTGCTTTTGATGCTATGTTCTGCCTCCTGAGACTCATCTCCCAAGCCCACCCACTACCCGACAGGAAAGACACCATACTGTGGGGGACATGTTTGAACAAGCACATTTGTGGGCCGAGCTCCTGAAAACTTCTAGAAATGTTCGGGGTGCATATGTGTGAAAGAGGCTCATGTTAGCGATTAGCTTAAGCATGTTAGCATTACAGACTTGCTATAAAACTTGCTAAATTGGGCTAAACAAACGGTCAAAACATTGAAATATATGTGGCAGACTGACTGATTTCCACTCATGTCCCCAGGCTGCTAGCATGGCTAAAAATAACCTTTTTTAGTCAGTGATGGTAATGAAGATCTGATATTATGGATTCAAGGAAAAGTAGTTCATCATGTCTTTTTTATGAGAAACTGCAAATGGTGCACTTGAAAGAGTGAAATTAACATTTCTCATCTCCAGTCGCACGAATGTCCTCCACAGTAAAATAAGGGACGGTGAAAATTCCAATTATTGCACAATATAAAACAAAAATGTAATTTCTTTTTTTTCTTTAAATAAGAATAACTGGTGTGAAAAGTCAGATGAGTGAATACTTCTGCAGTGACATTGCATAAAGTGAAGTTCTGTTATTTTCACTACCCCAGCTTTTGCTCTGTGATATTGGCAGTAATGAATAAACAAAGTAAACACCTCCCACGCAGTGAATGGAAACAAAGTGTTCCTCAAGCATTTTGGAAAAATAAACACTTTGTTCTCTGTTTTGGCGTCAATACCAATTAGTTTAAGCAGCAGCGTTTTTCCCATTTGATAAGCACACACTAATCTATCGTACACAGCAAGAGTTCATTAGCAATGTGTGCAGAAGGAGGTGGAAAATGCAGAGTGTTGCAGACTGATTCAACCAGTCACATCAGGTTAAAACACTATGTAACACTGCAGGTCTGAAATTTAGCACAAAGCTGCTGTCAACACATAACCTATGTTAGCACACTCAGGCTCATCACTCTTCACTTAGCAGCTAGCTGATAGTGATGCTTTGGTAGCTTTGCTCAGTGTTTAAAGAAGCGCGTGTTTGTTGTGTAGTAGTATCCAGCAAGATATAACAGTGGCTTTAATGGTATTTCAGTGTTTGTTTATGTTTCTGTGTGTTTGTTGGATCTGTGATGTTTTAGGAATTTTTAAGAAACCTTGCCTCTTTCTGTTTTCTCTCCTCAGCTGTGATTGTCGGAGGAGTCGTGGGCGCCTTGTTTGCCGCCTTCCTGGTGATGTTGCTGGTGTACAGGATGAAGAAGAAGGATGAGGGCAGCTACACACTGGAGGAACCCAAACAGGCCACTGTCACCTACCAGAAACCAGACAAGCAGGAGGAGTTTTACGCATAACACTCGTACCCCAGAGAGATGCACCGCACAACGAGGGAGAGATACAGAGCGAGAGAGAGAAGAGAGAAAGATACTCTATAAGCCCCCTCCCTACTCCTCTTTCTTCTCCTCTTCTTCTTCTTCGTCGCCTCCTCCTCATCTGCTTGCCTCTCCTCGTCCCTCTCTCCTCTCGTCTCCAAAACACTTGAGAGCGCCTTTCTCTCTGCGGACTCAGAACTTTCTTTTCAATGAAATCCAAAAAAGGGGACAAAAAAAGCAAAAAAAAAAAGCAAATATATTCTGAAAAAAATAACACATACACACAAGATGTTTTTAAAGTAAATGTTGTTATTAATATTCTACAGATTCTCTTGTTCTGTATGTAATAATATGATTATTTTGTAAGAAAAGAACAAACAAAACAAAACATGAGCTCTTAAGATGTGTTTTCCAGCACAAAAAGTTCCTCCTCTGTTTTATGGAGCAAATGAAAAGGCAGAGAGAGGAGAGGGGCAGAGCGAGCTGAGCGAGACACAAAAGAAAAAAGAAAGGAGGGGGTGAGCTCGACTCTGCCCCTCATCCCCCCTAAAATACACACAAAGCGTCTGGTTGGCCGCACCGAGCCAAAAGGGTCAAAAGGTGAGAGGAAAGGTCTCTTTTGTGCCTTCCATCGCTCTGGTGCTTAGACGCATACACAGATCCATACAGCCACATAAACACATGTGCACACACATATGCACGCGCACACACACACACACACACACACACACACACACACACACACACACACAAGGCTTGTATCTGCTTGAAGGTGGCTCCGACCTCTCTCTCTGTGCTTTGCCAACCAGAAAACGCTGATCAACCTTGGTGTGTTTCACAATGTTGAGGAGCCGCTGTGGAAACATCGGCTGGTCGCAAAGAGGCTTGCACGTGCTTACAACAAGCCGGCAGCCCGTCTGCTCCTCTATGCTGTACAAAGACTAGTTACGGATAGTAATAATAACCAATAATATATCAATGTTTTGGGCTGGATGGTGATTATAATAATAATAATAATTATGCCATTATAATAATAATGATGATAATAATACTTAAACAGGAGGATATGTATTTAGCAGTTTAAAAAAAGTTTATATGTAAATATCTGCGTATCCTTTCTGGCATCACTAACCATCTGCATGATCATGAAGAGTTTTTATTCGTCACATCCTTCATCACTTAAGAGCTGTGCTCTCGTCCGCCACATGCACACACACAAACATGCCGGACAAACGTCTACAGACACACACACACACACACACACACACACACACACACACACACACACACACACACACACACACACACACACAAGTGCAGACATAACTTTCTGTGCATTGAGAAAACAACACAGACCAAAACATACTGTAAATCATATCATTCAAACACATATCAAACCCATTGCCATCATTCATTTGTCATTGTGATAGTCATCACTTGTGATACGAGCAGGATCAGTTGGTTTCAATATGTTATTGATTAGTTATGGGTCAGTTGCAGGTTGGTTCAGAGTTTCGTCTGTTTGTGTAAAAGCACAACTTCGTGTCCAGTCATCACGTCATCTGATACCCCCCACACCCACCCCCCATGCACCTTTTGCATGCCTCACTTTCTTTTTCGTCTACCACTGGCTCTCTGTTCAGGGATGGGAGGGGTCTCTGGGAAGCGAGAGGGACTTAAATGAAAAACAAGAAAGTGTAAAAATGCACAGAAAGTTCCTCCCACATGCGCTAATTCCTCCAGCGTCAAAACTTTTGTCATTAAAGTTTAGGTAAAATGTTGAATTAGCGTTATTGGGTTCAGCTTTATCCTGATACCTTTTTGGGGAGGGGAAAATGGCGGGAGGGAAAGGGGTTAGGATTTGGCTTGGGAAGAGGAATTCCCCATTATTACATGGCAACTCATTTCCTCTGAAGTCATGCTCATATGCTGCAATGATGTCTTTAAAGTTTTAAAGTCCTTACAATTTAAAAGCAGTTACCATTCTTCACCTCTGAATGAATGAGTGTCTAATCAGGCAATATACAGTGGAAATCTGAAGGGATTTCAGATGATATTTCATGTTAAAGCATAATTGGTTACTTATTAGCAGTCATTAGAAAACAGCTAATGCTAGTATTCAACCGTGTCCTAGCTAACGTACTTTCCCCTTAAGCTAACGGTACCTTAGGAATTTCCGTCTTTCCTATAGTATTATGTTATTTTTTAACAAATAGTAATATTAGCTCATAGTCACTTCCTAGCTAATGTTTACATATATAGTAAGTGACTGTATGCTAACATTAGCTTCTGTTGCTCCACAGCTGACTGGTTATCAGGCACGTTGTTTTAACTTGAAATACTAGCTGACATCACTTCACATTTTTATGACCGATTGTCTTTTCAGGTGCTAACAATCAAGGAGCATTGATATAATGATCTGTACCTCAATTTATGTGACATTATGACAACATTTGGGACTCCAGCCTTGAGCTTGACATCAGCAGAAAATGGCCGCCATGTGAATGTGGTCTATGAGTGGAGGCAGGAGGGCTGTGCTTCTATCTAAGAGATTGTAACAATAACCACACCAGTGCGACTGGGCTAGTAGCTTCTATTATACTCAGTACTGTAGAACAAAATGCATGGGAGTCAATACTATACTAGTCTGGGTGTGTGTGTGTGTGTGTGTGTGTGTGTGTGTGTGTGTGTGTGTGTGTGTGCTTGAAAGACAAAAGGGGTGAGTTAAAGTAGGAATGTACTGTGGTTGAGTGTGTGTTTATCTACTCCAGCAGTCTCACGCTCTTCCACAGACAGGTAACACACCTCCTCCACTCATGTGTGTGTACGTCACCTACCCCCTCGCCAGTGTGAGAACATGTGTGTGTCTGCACCTCATCTGAACCCACCACCTGTATGTGTGTGTATGCATGTGTGTATGTGTGTGTGCTTCACCTTGGTATTTCACAGCAGACTCTTGTGTACACTGACTAGCCTGTCGACGTGTGTGTGTGTGTGTGTGCGTGTGCGTGTGTCTGCGCTTGTTTAGTCCGTTCACTGCTGATTGAGGGGCAGCTGGTCCCTCACAGTGGATTTCACACACACTGACTGTCTTTTCACTGTCTGTCTCTCTGCCCCAGGACAGACGGACAGACAACACGCCACTTTCTCACAGGCAGGAATGATCTTGACACGTACTGTCTTTTCTAAAGTGACTGTCAAAGTGTAAACATGTGCGTTTGTACCCATCTTAAGCCTGCGTAGCCAAATAAGATGTGTGCGTGTGTGTGGGTGTGTGTGTGAGCATGTATGAAAGAGAGTCAGTTTGGATTTGTACGTGTGTGAGTGCAGGTGTGCATGCATGCGTGTGTGTGTGTGTGTGTGTGTGTGTGTGTGTGTGTGTGAAGCCCGATGGAGGCGACACTTCTCTATGTTTGCTGTTCCCATTCCTGTTTTTATACATTTGCATTTTTTTAAGGCTGAGTTTCTGTCATTGGCTGAGTGAGCGAGAGGAGGCGGATCCTCCACGCCACCGCCCTGTCACTAATCTGCCACTCTGTTCCAAATAAAAATCCTGATTGGGTAAATTTGTTCTCTCTTGCCTTGTCTTTATAACTGCATCTGAATGGGGTCAGATTAATAACCCTATAACAACACATGCTGGCCACAAGTTACTGAAATATGCTCTTCCTTAACACTTTCTGTCAGTTATGGTTAATATTTATTAACCTGTTTGATGGCCCAGGGGCAAAAATGTTCTCTTTTGCTCTTGAAGACCTATGAACAACTTCCAAATGCAATTTTTTTTTTTTTTTTTTTACTTTTTATTCGCTTTTTTCCAATATTGAAAGCACAACAAATACACAAAACATACACAAACAAACATGAATATAGTAAGGGGCACCGTCTCAATATCTATATTGTTGTTTTATGAAGTCTTTTCAGCACAGCAGTTATCACCACCTGTCTTTTTATTCTGGTAATCGGTCCATTTATTCCAGCATTGATCATGGGTCCTTGCTTTAGTCCGCAGGTAATGTGTCAGTTTTTCCATGGAATACATTTCTTCCACTATGACAAACCACTGTGCTGGACTTGGAGGATCGCTTTTTAACCAGTTCTTTGTAACGGCCTTTTTGCAGGCAAGAATCAAAATTTTAAAAAGGTAGATATCCTCTTTAGGGATCAAGTCATTAGGGATCATGCCCAGATACACAATCCGGGGGTCTCTTGGGATCTTGTAACACAAAATATCTTGCGGTTGTTTGGGGAAAATTGATTCCCCCTGCCCCAGGGAAATTGGCTGGATTGGAAGCAATGTCAGACTAAGGATGGAAACTAAAAGTAACAAACTGACAACTCTGTCCAATATCAAGAACCTGAAGAGAATCAATGACCATGGCCATCTGTATTTCATTATTATCAACATTATGCCTTTTTAAAAAAAAATCAAGGTTTGTATTTTATGTGCAGTTTTGCTCTTATTTATTTCTTATTTATTCTGGAAGAGACAGAGGACTTCCCCATCCCCATTAAACAGTACTAGGCTGGCTGTTTACTCCTGTTTCCAGTCTTTCTGTTTAAACAAGACATAGAACCGATGTTCTCATGTCAATCTAAGAAAGGAACTATATATCAAAGTTTTATATTAATATCAAAAGATTGCACAACAGTGTGGGACCCACTTTTGTTGATAGTATACCTAAGTTGTACTAATTCCCTTTAAAATGTGCCATTAATGAAATTACCAGAGACAATTAAGCTGCAGTGAAGCTGAGAATTTGCTTAGCCTCTAGGGGTCAAGGTAATCTAGCTTTGTTCATTAATATAATTATGACCTGTCCATGATGTATGCCGCCTCTCAACCTACATCAGCTGGGGAAGACTGCAGGCCCTGAGAGACCTTGCTGCAGGATACACAGGAAGAGATAATGCTTAATGAGTGTTACAGGAGCAGTAGTAGTAAAATGAAAGAAGATTATTGCTCTTGTGTCCTGATCACAGAAATATACATATATATTTTACCATGGTATTTACGGTAAGTTAAAACTACTTATTCTAGGTATTGCTCGTACATTTTTACATGTGATTTCACCTTACTTTAAGACAGTTCATCTGAATTACAACAAAATTCCCCCGGTAACCTTTGACGGTGTGTTGCCATCCCTATATGTTTGAATTTATTAGCTTGTTTCCCATCTATCTTTGAGATTTCTGCCACTACCTTCATTCAATGTATAGTTCTTATAACAAAATCATTATATCAAATAAGCAGCAACATCTCTGGATAGTGGTTATTGTTGCTAATCCATTGAACAGGCTGTTGTCAGTGTGGTCTTTGGATTATCCGGAGTAACCAGGACATTGTTTCTGGAAAGACAGTATGCTGCTGAATTATTCAAAGGTGATTTTGAATGCTGTTACCATTACAAATGAAATTCCATTTGCCTCCACTTCTCTGGGATGGAAGATGAAGTCTCTGAGACAGACAAAGCTCTGGCAAGAACAACAACACAAACAAACATTGTTAGATACATGATATTTTGAAAATTGCGTGAGCTGATTCTTTCAATCTTTGGTCTTGCTGTCAAATTTGAGGCCCAGGATTTGCTGGTTGTGTTACTCTGTGGATAAAAGAGACAGCTCAGTGAGGCAGCGAGAATATATTTTAGTAACATCCATTTAAAAGAACTTGCATGCAGACACAAAGTCTCGCTCTGGTGTTATCACACTCCAGCATTAGCTCGGCCTTCATACCACTTGTGACCCAGTGACATTACACACAGCTTTGTATGCGTAGATGCTATCTGATCTGACAGAGCTACTGTACATGTATATGTACCATCGCAGCCCCTTAACAGCCTATTTACACTCCCTGAACTCAGTCAACCCTCCAGGGAGAGAACAGCCAGAGATGTTATTATTTTTAAATCATCACATAAAAATGTACTCATGAGGTGATTAGATAAACTGTCCACAGGGAGGTATGTGCATGCAGGATCGGAAATGATTCCTCAGTTTACATTCTTTGCATCAAACCAGATTGAGCCGAGGTCACCTGATGAGGAAGAGGAGCAGGGAGTCTCTTTCACCAGATCAGAAGACAACACACAGTCCTGGCCTTGCTAATACGGGAATGCGCCGTACACAGACGATGAGGGTTTTTTTTTGTAATGTAAGTGCTCTTCTCTCTTGTGTGGGAGGGGTAAACACTGCACAGTAGAGCTGAGGTAGACTGGAGGAGGTCTCAGAGCCTGGGGTCCAGCCAGGACCCCATCTGGTGGGTAACAGAGGAACAACTGCAGCAAGAAAAACTGACTGACAGCATTTCACCTGGTGTTTTTCTCAAGGGAAAACATTAACTTGGGCAGAAGGAATAGACAGTGAGCTGCTTTATGTAACAAAGACTTTTTGTTGGACCATTTAAGGCCTTTGTGCACCAAAAGGCTCAAATGATAAGCATTATTTATCCTCAGTTTAAAGCAGTGGTAAGAAATCCAGGGGGCTGGACTCTCACAAGATTTCCAGGGGTCAGAGGATTATAAATTTTTAGAAAGTCAAATAAATACACTTCAGATACAGATACAAACCATGTCAAGGCCTCAGTGTTTATGCTCGGTATTTTCATGTTTTCTCTAAATTACCACAAATTGCTGCTTCTGTCCTTCATCCAAAGCATCACTCTGTTAAATGGTCACAACTGGATATGTGAGCCACTTACATTGAGTTGTAGGTGTACATTGCATAAAGATTTAATTGGGTCACCTACAAAAATAAAGTCTTCAGCATCCTTTGTCACGGTCTTCCGCTGTTTAAATATACTAGGGCACGTAAATCGCACATGGGTGCACATAATATTGCATTAAGCGACACAAGTGCCATTTAGTTTAGTCTTTTATTCACAGCATTATTACATGATGATTCAATTTTGAAGCGTATGATTAAATTTAATCAAAAGCTAAATGGATATTTATTTCCATTGCAAATCTTGCAAACAATATCTGCCATAATCCAAAAGCTAATTACAATGAGAAACACATGAGTCCCAACAGGATTATTATCATTATTGCACATTAAAGCAGTGAAGTGAGAATCATAAAGAGATAATTGGGATTCACAACAGTCAAAGTGGAGCTTAGGTTAGGTCTACTTTCTCAAGTAAGGACACAAGTAACTCAATGTCATACTATTCAATTTAAGTGATATAAATCAAAAGATGGATATTGGGTTCATTATAAGTAGTTATTTAGTAGCTGAGATAGTAGCTGAGAACTCAATGTAGTATAAAGATCCTCTCTATAGTTTACATCAGTCCTATTTGACATATCTTAAATGGTTTCACATGTTTTACATTTTTGACAAGACTTGCATTCTGGTTTTCTTGATGTTCATCCAGAAATTGTGATGTGTTTTTAGCTGTTCACTTATGTAAACAGTTACTTTGACATACTTATAATCCTTATGATGACCTCCTCGGTCATAGTTAAAGGTGACATATCATGCAAAATCGACTTTTTAATGGTTCTCTACCTGAAATATGTTTCCCACATAGCTACATGTTAGTAGCTGTGTACCAAGATACACGTCTACATACTGATAAATAAAACAACAAGAAACACTAAATCTGTGACCAATCCTTCAGAAAGGTCCTGCTACAGGCGCCTCTCCGTCAGGATCAGATTCTGGATCAAATTCAGAGGGTTGAAGTAACGCGGGTCTGTGAGCAGCCGTGTATATTCAGCCAACATGTAAACATTAGATCAACGTGCTGGAGAGCCGAGGGCACATCCACTTTCTGAGGCGGCGTGGTCAGAGAGAAAACAGACTTGTCTGAACAGGGCTGAAGAAGAGGGGTTTTCAGGCATGCCAAAATCTGATTTCAAAGTGTTTTTTTGAGCATAAACTTTAAAGACATGTTTTGGAGACCTCTTAGACCAATATATGTTGATGAAAAAAGCGTGATATGTCAAATCAAGTCAAGTCAAGTCAACTTTATTTATATAGCACATTTAAAACAACCAGTGTTGGCCAAAGTGCTTTACAAGGTAAAAAGTAAAATATGTCACCTTTAAAACCAAGGAAGTATCATAAATAAGCACAAGATGACCTTTAGACATAGCATGTTGGAGAAGAAGACATGGTGTGTTGTGGCTTCAGATTGTTTGATGGGTAATTTATACAAAAATACTATGAAATCATTACAGTAAAATGTGGGATCAGAGTTTCTTTATGCTGATAAATTAAACCTCTTCTCTTTAAGATTGTAAATGAAGGGTAAGGTATTCACGTTGTCTCTTTAAATGTGTACCCCAGAGAGCAGTTGGGCCTTTTCTGGTCACTGATTGGTTGGTTCAGTTTCACCTTTCACGCGATAATTCCTTGTCACTGCTGACAGAGGTAATCAATCAATCATCCTCATTAGCCTCCAGTTCAGGAGCAATTCGCTTCATGACCCTGCGTGGCTTAATTGATTAGAAGAACAAGATTATTGGTTTTGACTGTCGCTATGGATGAAGACTGTGATTTAGCTGAAGATTTTGGTAAGGACGTTTAATTGTTTTATTGGTTTATTGGCTTGCCACGGAAATGTTCTTAGCATGCCGACAGAGACAGGCTCCACTCCTGCGGCCAAATTTAAGAAACTTTTAAAAACTTTTTGTCAGTGTAAGCTCATAATCTTTCCTGTGAGGTGCAGCTCCCCTCGCTGCTCTGCTCCACGGAGACAATTTAAGAATTTAAAAGTCGGTTATTAACATTCACGACCCGCTGTTTGTAGGTGGAGACAGGTTAGCTGGTTTAGCTGCGGCTAGCCGTTCAGTTAATTAACTGTCAGGTGAGGTGGCACGAGGTGCTGCACAGCTGGGACACTAATTAAGTCATTGCAGACAGCAGCGTCTCGTGAGGATGACGTTATCAGGTTTGATTCAACCTGGAGGTGACTCATGAAATATCAAAGACAACACCAAAAACTTTTGGTGTTTCTCGCCGTGGAGACACTGTTTGAGGAGAAATAATAATACATGATAATAATAATAATAATACATTTTATTAGGAGGCGCCTTTCAAGTCACCCAAGGTCACCTTACAGGGAATAAGATAAAACACATTCATCATTAAAACATCATTAAAACAAACAGACTAAATAATAATATAAAAATAATATATAATAAATGATAATAATAATAATAATAATAATAAGCACTGCCTTTGGCTTTAAGGAGCCTTTCCAAGTATGTATTCAATATTATACACAAAGTTAAATAAACTGATATACTGTCAGATTTATAGAATGTCATCAAATCTTGCCCTAAAATGTTACGGAGTGTGAAATCTTTGATAACATTGCCATAGCTGAGATATCAGAAAAAGTCCATAACTTATAAAGTCCAAGCGTACTTTTAAAAAATTATGTAATTTTATTTTATTGATTGTGCAAGGGTCTAAACATCAGTACATTCTGTGATTCAAACAATTAGTCATCTTAATTAAAAATAAATAAATAAATACAAACACAACAAACAGCAAAAAAGAAAAAGACAACAAGAAAATCATATTTCATTTCATTTCATTGATCATGTTTGTGTTATTCATTCACATTACAGTTACATTAAAATGTACTCACAGGTAGTTTGTTTCCCTTACATCCACTCTGACATGTCTACACTTGTCCACCATACACCTTCACTGACATATAAACTCACACACACACACACACACACACACACACACACACACACACACACACACACACACACTTGCAAACACTTACACACACTTGCGTTAATACAACAAGTTTGAAGGGGGTTCCTTAGAGTTTATGGTAATCGGATGATTTTTGTGGCTTCTCTCAGGCTACAGAGCTTCATAAATCTTCCTCCATATACTGTCAAATAGTTTTTCTTTGTTGCTGTCCTCTGATATTGTCATTTCAACACTCAGATAACATTTATCTGAGTGTTTTCCACATTTGAAGTGTAGGTGCTTCCTTTTTTTTCTGAATTTCAGTACAAGTTTCTTAAAAACTAATGATGAAAACAGAATTTGACATCCAGACGGGTGTCTTATTTTGCCACATTTTTGGAAAAGACAAATCACTGGTGAGAACTTAATTCTACAATCCCATATTTTAGACATCCATGTTTCAATATCATCCCAAGTTGTCCTTATTTTGGCACAGTACCAAAAGGCATGTATGAGGGAGTCGCTGTGGGAGTTGCATTTTAAACATATATCTGAGCAGCTTGGGTCAAATCTACATATTTGTCATTCAATACTGGATTAGGCGCAGATTTTTCATTAGTGCTAATGTAATATGTTAATTCGAAACAATCTTTCCATTTTTTTTTGCATCTACAACATCAAGATCCTCATTCAATTTATTCTACTTCTTTTGTAACAGTTCTTCGTTGCTTTCGGCTCTGATAAGAATATTATACACAGCACTTAAAGCGTACTTTTGCCAAATTTAAGCGCTATCCAACTTTTTTATTCGTCTATTTCCTTCATACATTTGTTTTTTGTTGAGATTAGATTTATCATGGTCTGAATGCTGATTTTCAGAGCTGAAACGATTAGTTCACCAAATGATTAGACACAAATGAATGGGCTGCTTGTTGGATAGTGGTTTGACATTTTCAAGAAAAGCCTCCTGTTTCAGCTGCATTTCTTATTATTCCAGGATAATAAAGTGAGTAATGTTGTTATTTGGGTCAGCTGTATAGACATAACAAGCATTTTGTAAATGTCAGCTTTGGCTGTGGGCGTTTTTTCATCCTATTTCTGCTATTTTATAGATACAATTATTGAATCCTTCATTGACATTTGAACCACCAGATTACAGGACACCAGTAAAACAGTCAAAAGTTACAACAAGAGTTCAGAGCTTCCCTTGCTCTCATTATGGAGCTCTTGTTTGATACATTTTTTCATTTACAACAAAAATGTTAACTGTGTTTTCAAATTGGTTTGTGTCTGGAGAGCTGCAGCATTAAAAGGTCACGCACCACAAACTTATGTGAAACTGAGTTAAACAAGAATGTATTTGTAAAACCAGAAACTCAGCTGAACAGGAGAGTTGTTACAAATGAAAACCAAGTTCAGAGGTTAAGAGAGATTGTCCTTCACGTGAAGATTAGGATGGGGCACCAGAAAATGGTAGTAAAGGAAAACAGCAAGAACATAGCTTTTAAAATAATTATTTACAACTGATTTTAGGGAGCGCGCTCTAATAAATACTTTGAATTAATAACTTTAAGGGAGGTCACACAAACAACAATAATAAACAATTAAAAACAATGATCACATCCTATGTTAGAACATAGAAGTCAGATAACCAGAGGGGAATGACAAGTTTTAATCTGAATGATCACATTTAACCTATGAGACTGAGGCAGATCAAGGACTGTATAAGTTCTTGTGTGTTTTGGAAGCTATTCTAATGAAATAAATAGAAAACACCATTCACAGCAAGACAGAGAGTAGTGGAGAAGGAGATTGTGTGAGACTGAATGAAGAAAGGAAACGTGTGAGAGAGAGCAAAGTAGTAAAGATCAAAAAGAAACAATATTATCCCTCTGCACAAACAATCCCTGTGGCCTGACTCTTCTAGATATTTGTGTGGCTCTTGGGAATATCTCAAAATGCAACGAGGAGATATCAAATGGGATCATCGTTCATCACAGGTTCAAGGCACTAAAAACACATTTAGTCTATAACTATGGAAAACTTTACCACACAACATCTAAACAGTATAAAATGAAGTAATGACAGATTTGGCTGATCCCTTACACCCACTCTGACAGGTTTGGCTTTGTCATATATTGTTATTGATTTGTCACTCCTTTGTTTTGGTTTGTCTTAGAAATAAACCACCATCCACTCAATTTGCAGTTACCTCTTGAAGCTCAAACGCTTGCCTCTCCTCACAACTCTGTGATAAGGTGCTGTTGGATTTTAATTGACTCCAGTTTAAGCCAGACTTCAGCCTGCCGTGTGGGGCCCTCTGAGAGGGGAGAGACAGTGATGGAAATGTCACCTGGTCCAGACCTGCATGCTGTTAGAACCTGAACCCGTAAAATATCAATGTCAAGGCACAGGGCATTGCAGGCTTCTGCAGATTCAAACATTACTACACACTTAAAGTGGGTTATAAGAGGGATTCATTTCCTGAGAGTTCATATTTTGTGGGGTAATCCTTTTCATTCAGGTCCTTTTCTTTCTTAGTCCATGTTTAAACAAATCTGGTGTGCTGGGTGCTGATAAGAAATCCACCTAGTGTCTCTTCAGGTCTGCTTTTAGTAGTTTGAGTAAATAATATGAGTACTTTGGATCAAGTACAGATAACAGACAACAAATTATGTTTGTGAAAGCAGTAAGAGCTTTGACAAAAACCTCTAACTTCACTCTGTTACAGACTGTCCAAGCCTTCTGTGCGAGGAGCTGGAGGCTTTGGAAACAAAGAATGACCAAGGCGGCATGAAGAGGAGGAGGGAAGGAGAAGAGGAAGAAGTGTTTAACGAGAGGGAGGATGAAGAGGCAGAAGAAGAGAAAGAGGGGGAAGAGGGACAGAGAAAATATAAAGTTTTTGTGTCGGAAAAGGAAGTGATGGCAACAGAGGGAGAAGAGGAGGAGCAGGTGAAGCTGAAGTGTGGGCTGGGAGCGGAGGAGGCTCAGGAGGTGCAGATGGAATACAACACAGTAGAGAACAATGAGGAAAGAACTGTTGAGAAGCTGGACCACAAAGAAACAAGGGGTCTGAAAGAAAAAGATGAGAAGAAAAAGAGTAGGAAGAGACGAGGTAAGAATCAGAGTGAGCGTGTGAGAAACAGGAGAAATTTAAAAGATATTGCTGAGCGGTTTGACGAGGAACAGAGGAGTCAGACACAGGAGGTGTCAGTGATGAGCTCCAAGGGGAGCTCGGTTTTGTCAGAGCCTCCCATTGGATTAATGAGCACCTGCGACCTGTCAGATCCTGTTTATCTGGGCTGTGGGGGGACTGGCCTGTATCGCCCACTGGTTCCTGTTCCCCTGCTGTACTCCTCCCAAGCTCTGGTCCCAATCCAGCCTGCGCCTCCTCAGCCCCACGGAACAAAAAGACCCCACAGCCCCCCTCTACCTCCCAGTGTCCTCCAGCAGGGCCCACAGCCTCTTGAGGTTAGAATAGACTGCCTGTTTACCAATCACATGCTAGCACTTGTTTACTTGTTGCTTTCAATAGTGATCATGAATGTAGCTAAACTCCTGTATAGCAACTTCTAAACACGTTTTTTCCTACAAGGATTCTATCCTCATCTAGCATTCACCTTATCCACAGAACCACCATCCTACTTTGAAGTCAGTGCAGGGTGGGAGGCTCATATTCTGTTACAATGTTGCACAGATTTGTTTCAGCAAACCCTTGAAATGTAGAGACTCTCAGTGATCATACTTGGTACATTACTCCACATTGATGAGCAACTAAAAAGACAAAAAACAAAGAAAGTCTGAAAGAGCACCTCACAACATTTCAATTCAAACAACAAAAATACAACCCATTAGCTGCAGACAGCTAACTTCACAGTTTAACTTCAATGTATGAGCTCACTAACATTACCACTTACTGTAGATGTAATTCTTTCCTATGACATCATGTAATGCTGTCAAACATTTTTATTACAGGGATCAGTTAAATGCTTATGTTAACTCTTGTCTTATGATAATTAATCGATTGTCTCTTATTTTATGGTGTAAAAAATGAGGCAAGGATCTTCTGGATTTTACTTTCCTTTGTTTTTCTGTTGCCAATTATTTGGAAAGCACTGAAGTGATCATTTTCCGACTACAAACTGAGACAACACCATCACAACAAAATAGTCTTAAGATGGACAGTTGGTAACAAAGGATCAAAATAGAGACAAGACAGTGCTGCTCGACTACAAACAGAACAGTTGTGCCATGCTAGTAGTGGCTATTGTAATTTTGAGCTAAATATCACTAAACTTTGAAGTTATAAAAAAAAAAATCATCTTAAAGCTGCTGTTGGTAGTCACAGAGCAAACATCTGTTCAGAGAGAGGGACTTTGAATGTCAACACTATCCCTCCCAATCAGATTTCCTCTAAGCCCCCAAACACAGATCGGCATGTGCAGTCATGATAGTGCCGGACTCATAACCAGAGTAGTAGGGGCCGCCCCTTAACCAATCAGGACAGAGGATTGGAGTTTAGCTATGATTGGTCTGTCATAGCAGGAACGAGGGGAATAATAACATTGCTTGATACAAAGGCATTGGAATTTGCACAGATGAGTACCGATGGGCATTATGACCTTTTCTCCAAACCCAGCGGAAAAAAGTAACATTTTTTACACCATTGCTACCAACAGCAGCTGTAATACAGACTGGAACAGCAAATTATACCCTGAGTTGCCATTTTTTAAATATATAAATGTATCATCTGGTACAGTTAAGTACAGCAGCTACATCATGAATTCTAGCTCTATAGAATTTATCATCTTAAACTATGAGGCAGCATTATTGTGCTGGACGGCATTCAAATGAGGGGCAGAATAATGGAAGTAGCTCTGGATATAATGCAGTCCAGTATAGCACAGTTTACTTGATTCAATGGTTGAACATATTAACCTAACATATTTCTGGGAGTTATTAAAAAAAAAGTACATTGAAGGCATCATGAAAGTAGAAATTATTGCATCCTATTTTACAGGTATTCCCACAAATAGAAACGGACAGTTAATGTAGGATCTGTGTCACACTTCTGAAACTCTTCATTTAAGATCATTACTGAGTGAAGTATTACAACCAAAATTATCCAGATTTTTAAAAGCGATACCATTCGGTCCATAAAGATATTCTGCCTTTGTGTTTTAGACATATTTGATCCTAATTCACCCTCAGAGATTTGAGATGTTTTTAAGGGCTGAATGTTTTTAAGATAAACTTCAGTGGGTTTGATTAATGCTTCAGAGCAGTAGGTTTGACCCCTTCAACCTAACAGACACATTTGCGTGCTCTAGTGAGGACATCCAGTTTCTAATAATAACTCATTGTCATGTATAATCACAGTGTAATGTGTATGAAATGATGCACACCTACAACCTCCTGCAATATTAATGATGCAGCTGTGAAAATAGCCTCCTGGATTTGTCTCAGTGTGTTGTGATGAGCTGGTTTAAAGTATTGGAACAAACACATGGAGAATTTGATAATGCTAGACTGTGTAAAAATATCACAGTTAAAATGTGTAAGAGGAAATGAAGATGTTAAATCTAATGTTTAAGTTTCTGAAAGTAAGACGTACTGTTCCTGATCCAAAAACATAGCCAATTATGTTTTTACAGGACATTTTGAATTATCTTGATATCAGGCCTCTATGTCACTATTCATGAAAACAAATTAAGCAACAAAGCCAACTCAAATGAAGATGCCTGTTTTACCACGGCTTGGCCTGTGATGACATCATGCTGGGTTTGGGGTGTCAGTGTAAATTAAAGATTCAGAGGTTAAAGCAAATAAATAGAAACTAAAGACTATTTGGATTTGATACTGAACCAACTTTCATTTCCATAAAACCAATTTCACATCACTTTCTTTGTGCCAGAACACTCAGCTGTAAATTTCTCAGGGCATCTCGGATATTTTTTCAACAGCTGACACTGACAATGAGAATCTTTGAAGGAAAAACAGTGAATTAGAAATTGTTTCACTGAACTTGCCTGTGGTGAGCGTTAGGTAATTATTTTATATTTTATATCTACAGATAGATATCGGACAGTTCTACTCCACCCGACGCTCCATCCGCCACAACAACAGGGGTCGAGGCCAATCCCTGAGCTTTCCTCTGCTGAAGGGCTCAGAGACAGTGGACAGCTGCTTGCTGCCACCTGCCCCCAAAAAGAAATCAAGAACCCTCTACAGCACAGGTAACGGAGTTATCACTGTGTGCAGGTGTGTTCAGGTTTGACTATGCAAATAGTTGACCTGCATATGTGGCGTTTGTGTGTGTGTTTATTTTAGATCAGTTAGAGCATCTAGAGGCCTTGTTCCAGGAGGACCACTATCCTGATGCAGAGAAGAGGAAAGTCATTGCTGTGTCAGTTGGTGTCACACCTCAAAGAATTATGGTTAGTTGGACATTTTTCTCATTCACTCTTCTGGGAAATGTCTCTGAGGACCTGTTTCATTTATTTTTTCAATGATGTGATTTCCCTCTGAAAAGAAAACGCTACGAGCATATAGGGAATCAAGTTTTCCCTCCCTGTTTCCACATTGACTCTCTTCTTTCACCTTCTGTTTCCATCACTGTCCATTTTCTCTCAATCATCTTGATATGCAGTATGTTTTCTCCCTCTGCATGCATCTGGACCTCAGGTCTGGTTTCAGAACCGCAGGGCTAAGTGGAGAAAGGCTGAGCGCTCCATCACAGGGAAGGTTGAACACAGACACAGTAGAGCCGGATGCAGCAGCAACATCAGCCCTCCACATCACCAGATCAATCCCACGCTGGTATCCAGCAGGTATATTACAATATTATCTCTACAATGTGGGTTTCTGTTGTTCCACATGTTGCACATTTCTTGTATTAAAGCTGACTTTTTGTATGATATTTTTTTGTTCTGTATTCTGTCTCTTTTTCAGTAAGGGAGCTCCCTCGTATTCTGGTCACTTTACAACCAAGCTGCCCCCTCTTGCCCCTGCGGCACCTTCATTCCTCTCTCTGTCTAACCAGACTCCCCCCTCCTACAGCAACCTGTTGGCCAGCATTAACAGCCCAGGTATTGCACTTCACATACACTGAATATGTGTTCTCACAGTTTTTGAACTGTGTGAGCTTTTTATATTAGGCAAACGTAAAGAGTTTCAAAATGTTAAAATAAAGAAGATCAACTTTATGCATAAGTGTGTGTGTGTGAGAGCAAATAGCAGGCAGATGGCGCCTTATCCATGGGTTGGTAATCTCTGCTCAGAGTTACAGAATTAGCATTTTTTAGTTAAAGCAAGCTTAGGCAACGATGAGAAAACCATCCGACATTCGTTACATTTGATCAATACTAGAACGAAAAATTGTCCAAAAACTCCACCAGAACACATGAACATGCTGGGAGCACAGGAGGAAGAGCTTGGGAAGGACCGCGGTGTATTGTTGCCATCCATAACCTCACCCTGTTTTTCTCTGCCATTCCAGTGTAACTACCTCACTAGCTTTAGTTTGCAGCGGGCTCCAGGTGTGTGTGCACAGTTTGTTCAGTAGTAAGGTACCAAATCCTATCCAATCATTTATTCAGTATATATGATTGTATAGGCTAAAGACCTGCATTGATGGCTAAGACACCGGATTTTTTTTCTCCGTTCTGTCAGGGCATTCTGTTGATTGATTTTGAGTAGAAAAAAAATTAAAACCAAAAGAAAAAACTGCTCATGAAATAAGTTTCCTGTCCTAGCTTCAGTTGACACTTAAGTGACCAATATTGGTACATTTTTATGTATTAGTTGTAACTGGACTCACTGTCTTCAGACCAAAAGAAAATGCAGTGTGAGCCTGCAAATATTTGAAGCCAATTAAATGATCTGGAACCACATTGGAGCTTCTTCTGCTCTGAGTACCTACTGAGGAGCTTTGCTGCCAGAGAGATCCTACTGGTGGCATCAGATTCACAAAATTATTCATCATCTTTATTTGTCAGGGTTTGATCTAGGCTAAAAATCATGACTTGAGCAGCTTTAAAATAGTGCATTTACAGTTTTTGTAGGACCAACCTTTTAATTATTTTTTTTAAACACAGCTTTATCTTGGTGCTGTAAGAATTTGTGAGTTCAGTCGAGCTTGGTGTAACCTCAGTGCTCAGAGGACCTTCACCCTGCATGCTCAGGCAGTAAAATTCTCCCAGAAACAGAACTACAGTATCGCTTTAATCCCTGGGTTTAATCTCTATGTTTCATCTCCAAGGTCAATCCAGGGTGAACGATGGGGGCCAGCACCAGCTTTCATCTCAGGTGGGGCTGGCAGAGTACCACCCCCGCCCTATGCACAGCCCTCCCCCACTGCGGCGAGCGGGCCTCCCCCTTTTTACAACCACTTACAACCCGACAAACTCTGCTCCACCTCTGCTTAACACCCTGGCTCACACCCCACCTCTGTTCCTGGATGCTCTGGAGGGGGGCTCCTCCTTGGCCCATCGTGACACCCAGTCTCTGCAGAATGACACCAGGTCAGCTCAGCTCACAGCAGACTGTGACATGAATACTAGAAGATGATTTGAACCGGGACAACGAGTATGAGACATGACAGGAGGACAGAGTTGGCAGGCTGCAGACATGAGCAGGGACTTTGTGAAATACTGATTTAATGATGCCTCAGACAGCGCCTGTAATAGTGGGGAGTCAGTTTCAGCTGGCACTGTTATATTTTAGAAGTCATGCTGGGACTAGTCTCAGTCAATAATTACTTTGAACAAAATTTTGTTTGTTTCACTACAATCATGTATCACAGTGCTAAAAATCCCCCATTGCAAGAGAACACAAAAACAATGAATATGAATACGTTTTCAAACCCTGCTGTTCGGAGACTTTGAATTCTATGAGCGCAAAATACCTCCAAGGTTTTTGATTGACAGCTGTCAAGTGATCTGAGAATTTAGTCATACATTACAAACTACTAGTCACAATGCCAGACATAATACAAAGTTAATGAGTAAAAGTTTATTCTTACCATTTCTCATTTTATTCCTAAAGATTGTAGTTATGGCCCGACTCAAATATAACAACAATCAGTCGACTGCCATGGACAAGAATCCTGTGAAATATCTATACAAAAAAACCCAAGATAGTTTAGCACAAGTTTTGATTAGGTTTCCTTTATACTTACCTGAGACAGTGAACATGGAAGTAAACTGTTCAGCATGTAAGCATACAGCCTCAGATAATCTCTTGCATGACCGTACAGTAGTAGGAAGTTTATTTAGAAAGAAGTCTCTTTGCTCTGCTCTGGCTGGACAGTTGTTCATTGATAGGACCACATTGTACTATACATAAGGATGTTCTTCATTAAGTTTCAGTAACTATGGCACCTGAGCTGGAATAACCATAGATTGCAGCCCTTGAAATGATCCTTACTGGACCAGTGGAGTGGAGTGTTAAATTACTCTGTGCTAGTATTTCTATGGGTATTAAACATGCCTCCTTCCTGGTTTGCATATAATTACAGTTTGTTCAACACTGTGGTGTTACTGGTTGTCTTATAAATCTCTGCAGATAGGCCGGCTGCTACACCAGGTCTCAATCACAGTGAATTATGTTTTATGTGAATGCCCTTGAATCTTGGCATTGTGGAAATCTGACCCCTTTAGATTGGGCTGTTACGACAGATCGCTGATGTGAGTGATTAGAGTGGAGAGTGTATAAAGATGTTTTCAGAGATAGTTGTCAATCCTGTGGCTGCTCTGCTAACACTGCAGAATTTAGCATTCACCAAATGCTCTTTGCAGTCTTATTTGTCTTCAGGTTTGCAACAGAAACATAGATATACTCGATCATCAATATATAGAAGTATTAGTTAAATTCAAAGCTCTATAGTAACACAGAGAGCAGTGGTGTGAGTTTGTGACTTAATTCTTCTTTGTGTTATCCTCAGTTCTCTGTTTGACTTTGGGGAGAAGCTGGACTACTTGACCTCAGGGCAACAGAACAACGCTCTCTCCTACCATGTCCAGACTTCCTATCCCACCAGTCAGCCCCGGCACCAACCGCAAGCATCTCTGCCCCGGATGGCTTACCTAACCCCCTCGCCATACCTCACCCCCAACCCTCCAGATTCTAACCCTACCTCCTACTTGACCTTTGCCCCTGGGGGAAACTCTGCAGGGATGGTGACCTATTCCACAGGAGGCCACACCTATTTCCAGTCCCAGAACGCAGGACAAATCCTGCTGCAGTCTGCTGGGCATCACGGTGAGACACTGGGATCAGATTAGATTAGATTTATTAATGCAGCTGCAGGAATACACCAACCAAAAGGTTAACATGTAAAACTCATTAAACTTGTATTTCAACATTGTCTCATGATGTAAAAAAGAAAGGCTACACAAGTATATTTTATAAAACCAAAATGTATCAAAATACACTAAAACAAAAACAGTCACAATCAGAAATGTTATTTCTTGGTTGCTATATATTTATTTTATAGTATATAGATTTCATATACAGTATATCTTAAAAAAAGCACCATTTTCAACAAACTCCAATGATAAGTTTTGAGAGCAAAGTGCTCCCTGAAAGTGCTGATTTTTTGTGACTTTAAGACAACTTTAAACACCGTCTGTAAGGAGAGCCATAAAGCTATGAAATAAGTTAACATCTGTACATTGCCATTATGATGTATTTTATTGGTGTGTTAATGCCCCACTTGGTGTTTTGACAATACTTTGTAATTATTTATGTTTTTTTTATGGTTTCGTGAAATCAGTTAATCTGAAACCTTACTCCGATGCCTCTTGAGTGTTTTTAAGGGCTCTGTATGCTCTGATACAGATGAGATGTAAGTGCTTTTACTGTAAGGTAAATACCGTTCAGAGGCCTGTTACTACATAATTCCTCACGGTACAGCACAGTTTTGAAGCTCAGTGATTGGGTAATTCTCTGGGTATATCACCTTAAGAGTTGTAGTCGGCTTCTCTCCTTAAGCCTTGATGTACACCAGCATGTGCCTTTGACCTCTGTTCAGTAAATGAACTCAAGTGACCTGAAGTTCTTTAACTACAACTTCAGATATCTGGAATCAGTCATCACTTCAGAGATTAAATCTGCAAAGTTTTGAATTAAATTGTATGTATATGAACTAATCAGACTAGGAGGCCACAGTATAGGTTTTTGTTTAATGTGAAATGTGTGATTTAGTGTTGAGGGATAAGAATGGAGGAGCAGGAGGAGGAAACATGGGGTACGTTTTTGGGGGTGAAGAGGTAGGGATGAGGTCTATCTCTGCTTCTGAACTAAGTTACATGCAAATAAGTTCCATTGTCACAGCTTTTTATACCTGTTTGTTTATGTACAGGTGGAATTGCTGCGTACCAAACCTATCCATGGGGAAACGTATATAGCCAACTCCCCGTCCACCAGCGTGCTGAGTGCCCTCAAACCTACCCCGCCAGCCTGGGAGGTGCTCGAGATGTCCAACCCCCTTCCTCCACCCTGCCTCCCCCTTCATTCTTCACTCATGGGCCCTCACATGCAGACTCCCAGCGGCAGTCACACACCATCAGCAGCAACAGCAGCAGCACTACCGTCCTCCCTCCCGTGTCCACCTTGCGGCCGTCTTGTCTCAGAGCCGAGATAACTCCAACCAAGGCTGCATCCCTGCTGCCTTCTCAGGTCAGCCCTGCCTCTCCAGAAAGCCCTCCAGTGCCCTCTAGTGTCAAGATAGAATATGACAGCCCTCAAGAGATTCACAGCCACTTCCACTGTGACTTCTCCCCGCCTATACACTTTTGAATGTGTGTGTTTGTGAGAGAGTGTGTTTAATTAGTGTGTGTTAATATGTCCTTTATAAATGTGAGTGCTTCTGTATATCAGTTTGAATTACTATTATTATTCATTTGCTCAGAGTCATTAAATGTTGGCAAGCTTTGCGAAGCTGCATTTGGGCTGGCTGCAATAAAAGCTCACAATCCTTAACCCTTTATTTTTGCACTTAACTTGCCTTAATGCGATTTAATGCGACGTTTGCTTCAAGAGGCAGTTTTAATTGGAGGGTTTTGTTAATAATGGTGTTTTAGGTGGATATGGAGCAAAGAGTAATTGTTCTAATCAACATGTGCACATCCAAAATTTGGGGTGTGGTTTGGATGTGATCAACACGAAGTGTTTAAGTTATAACTTATTAACCTTTATATAAAGTAAAAAAATAAAATCAATACAAACAATAATAGAGTTTATATAAGAGTGGGCAAGTATAGAATTACACCAGAAGAAAAAGGAAACATCATACACTAGTCTGACATCTCAGAAAATGCTTGTATATTATCAACGTATGAAAATATATATTGTCAGAGTTTAACAAAACATAGTAGTAGAAGGAGAGGTTTTAATTTGTCAGAGTTGATGGACCAGTTACTTTGTATGCTTTTGTTTAGCTTTAATTGAAAACTGAATTATAAGGGAAATTTAAGTCAAGACTACAGGAAACTTTTAGTTATACTGTACATCATTAAATTTTGCTTCATGGCTTTGCTTCATGTCGCAGGATCTTTTAGCCATTGAAGACTCATTGGAAAATCTCTGATTCAAATTTTTACACACTGCACATATGGCGAATTTCAGATCTGCCTTTTGGCCACTAGAGGGCACTGTTCCTTCATGTGATACAACACTTCATAGTGAGATTTATTTAACAGCATGTTGTTTCTCAGACATCCCTCTGAGGGGGAGTGGGAAATGGGAGGTGGGGGGGTGATAGTTGCTAATCGGATAGAGTGGAAAAAGGATCGAGTAGTTTCTAGGATAGAGACATCCCAGACAATCACTGACACAGACAAAATCCTTAATCTGTGTTGCCATCTGCTGTGTTCACACACTTACTGCACTTTCCGCTCTGTTTATTCTTTGTATGTAAGTCAGTCATAAAGGCATGTGGAAACCGAATCCCTGTATAAAACTCCACACCTTTCAGAGCTGAAGGCTTTTTCCTGAGACTAGAACACACATCTGGGAAAAGCGTGTAATTTTTTCTTGTTCTCAGCGGTGAAAGTTAAACAAAAAGTTTCTTGTTTAAACTCTAGTTAATATTCGTGGTTCATAGTCCTGCTGTACCTAAAGTGAAGTTTGAAGTGAGGCTCGGATGACGACGTGGTGGTGGTGGTGGTGGGAGTAAGAGATGGAACAGTTTGATGAGAGTGTGGAGGAGGTGGCAGGGACCCGGGGAGCAGATAAAGGAGAGGGGTGAGAGAGGGGGTTAGGCAGTGTGATGGTCTGGGAACAAGGGAGAGTGGAGATGAGCTGTTGCTATGGAAGGAGGAGAGGATGATGGGTGGGCTCAGCCAGCAGGCGTGGGAGGGAGAAGGAGAGGAGATGAGGGAGAAGGAGAGGAGAGGAGGGAGGAGGAGTGTGATGGAGGCACAGGGGGTTCTGGGATGAACAGAACTGTTGGTTATGTAACGGCTGTATTCGGGTTTTAATGAACCTCTCTCTTCCTGCTCTCTGGCTACTGAGCTGTTACTGTTGGCAGGAGCAGTGCAGCATAAACACACACACACACACACACACACACACACACACACACACACACACACACACACACACACACACAACACACACACACACAGACACACACACACACACACACACACACACACACACACATACATATAAAAACTTCTTTTGCAGTCCAGAAATTTCTCAAACTCTTGCATGAAAAACACATATCACATTCATCTCAGGAATGAAGCCTCAAGTGTTGGAGCTCTACGTTAGCTTGGTCTAGCAAAGTTTGTATGCTCTCAATTTGAGTTCTATTTGTTTATCCAAGAAGCTAATTATTTTGTTTATACCTCTTTTGGTGTCTCAGATTTCTTTGTACCTCTTGCCTGTGTGACTGAGGAGGGTTTCATGTCGGTTTAACCTTGTAATTAATTTTTCCACCACTTCCCTGATGTGAACAGAGAGGGCTCAGAGCACAGCTGGAGGAAAGCAAGTGTGTAAGACACATATATATATATACATATATAGATGCGTGTGTGTGTGTGTGTGTGTGTGTGTGTGTGTGCGTTTGTGCATATGTAAGAGGGTGTAAGTGCTGGTATGGGATGCTGCAGTCCACCCCGATTCCACCGTGTCAATATTTGCTCAGTATTCTGAGATTTGAAGAAAGGGAACTTGTTTCAATATTTATGGATGTGGTCAAACACGAAATCTTTGCAGTCTTTCCGAGCTCAGTTCACACACACACACAGACACACACTGAGCGTGAAAACGTGAAAGAAAACCTTGCACTGCTTGGACGCAGTCAAGTGACAGAGTTTATTGATATTAGTGGATGATGTTTATTGATGTAACTGATTGAAAGTAGTAATATTTGCTGTTTAACAAAGCTGAGACATGGTTTGGAGATCCTCCAGTCCTTTGGTTATTTGGCTCTGATGCTGTCAGGTTGTTGGTCTTTGGTTTGTTTTGAAAAGAAACAATAAATAGACTTGTGTTGGGTTTGGAAAAAAACAGAACCAGTGGAAAGTGGCTGTGCAAAACAACAACTTAGTGGATCAAATGAACAGATCTGCTTATTTAAATGTTGTATAAAAATGAAGACACACAGAGGAAGGTCCATATTTGACTGAGATAAATTATCTAACCTAACCTTGTTGATAGTAAACATTGGATGTGGTGTTATTTGAACGCTTCCTCCCATGAAAATGACTAATGTCATGCAGTGTGGCTAATATGGAGGTATTTATTTGTTTTAGGCTTGTTTTCGTTTACCTTATGGGCTTGGCAGGACTATTGTGATGAATATTTTTTCTAAATTGAGCTCTCTGAGGTGGCCCGGCTGTTGGCAGTAAATGAGGATTTATGGGAACATTTCCATTTTCAGTAAAACAGCAAATATGTCCTATCTATATTTGCATCTCTATTTTATCACTGCAGAGAAAATGGATGAGGAGAAAAGGGACAGTGGTTATGATAAATATACTTATTTTGATTGCTGAATGACACTATTGATGCTGAGTATTAAATACCGGAAATGATTCATATTAACAGTTTTCTTCAACAATGAATCTGAGACTCCAAAAAAGTATTTCTGTATCATTGATCAAAATGGAAACTTAAACATTTTTGGGCTGTAAAACATCAAAAGTGTGTCAAAAATGAACGCAACATTTCAGGGCTCATGCTGTTAAATTCTTTGTGTGACCAACTTCATAAACTCAAAAACATCCAACTTATCCCCACAGAGGACGATGAAAATGACTGGAAAATAACGTATAAAATAACAACAACAAGAACATTTTGGCAATTTTTTCTATAAAATGGATTGCCTTTTATCCAAACTGATGAAGAATCACATTTCTTATGACAGATTGTGCCAAATGTGCCAAACAGTTACTGATTAAAGGTCTTAAAATGTGAGGAATGTTTGATCTCTCTTTACTTTAAAGTTAATATGTTACAGTTTTGGACTGCACCTTGATAAAACAAATGATCAAAGATGTCTCAAATCAAATAAATAAGTATTGACAAATAATTAGGAAAGAAGTCACCTTGTGGCTTTAAGGTAAGAAATGAATAGCTCAGATTTGCCTAAGTATGGCAGACACTGAATATTAGCATGACTTTACTATAATAAGCATTTTTCTCAGGATTTACTTCTTGATGATTGTTTTAGAAAGGAGTAGTCGTCTCCAGTAAATCAGGTCTCACAAGTACAAATTGTGTGAATAGCATACTCTCATGAAGAGATTCTGTCAGTCAAGTTCACAGCCTGTTGTTGTGCAGTGAAGGAGCCACAAAAGTGAAGAGATTCAACCGACAAAATGTGAGTCGTTTTGTAGATCTCTAATGATGATGATTCAGATTGTCAATTTATCAGTGGTAGTCCTGGAATTTTAAATGGCACAAATCTTCAACTTTTTTTTAATCAGTTCAGACGCATTCACAGATTTAACTGAGCATTCACACCTCAACAGTCCTTCTCTATCACTGTGAAATTGGAATCCTAAGTAAACACAGGATGAAAAATGATTTGATTTGTATCTGAAAGTTGCCCAAACGCTGATGGATGTAGGTAAAACTCATCCAGCTCTCTGCTTATGTTTGTGTTTATTCGGCCTGCCAGCAGACGAGGTTACATAACCTGTGTGCTTGTGAATTTATGTGTATGTGTTTGCGCTTTTACATCAATGTGTGTGTGTGTGTGTGTGTGTGTGTGCGCGTGCGTGTGTGTGTGTGTGTGTGTGTGTGTGTGTCTCTCCCCTTATAAGCCAAATGGTCCACTCCCAGAGATGTCATGCTGTCCAGAAATAACATCTCAAAACTTTCATCCCAACCAAAAACACATGCGCGCACGCACACTCACGCGCACACACACACACACACACACACACACACACACACACACACACACACACACACACACACACACACACACACACACACACACACACACACACACACACACACACACACACACAGTTGATTTTACAGCTTGTTCAGTTCTCTTGGAAATCTGTCTGGTTAGTTACTGTACAGCCTGAGCCCCAACTCCTCCCTTCTCCCTCACAGACTACCCTCTCAATTGCGGCTTGTTCAGGTCGAGTGTGAGGTGGAGGAAGAGGAGGAGGAGGAGGAGGAAGGGGAGGTGTAGAGGAATGCAGGGTTGGGTCGGGTGGAGTGGGAAAAGAGGGGTCTCTATGTGGGTCTGTATGTGGACCCTTTAGAGATTAAAGATGTGTATGTGAGCGCATTGATGAAGTGTGTTTACTCCTCGGGGCCCGCTGCCTACCTGACAGTGCGGAAACGTGTGAGGAGAAGCATCAAGGTGAAAGGAAATGGGTGATTTTTAAAATTCTGATTGTAACTTTCTTTTCTTGTTCCTTAGCAAATTTGATCTTAAAACATATAAAGTTCAAGCATTAGCCTGTAAAAATCTATGAAAAAGGAAAGTAAGGGAGGGTTGAGTGAAAATGACCCAAGGAGTTACAGCAAACCAACCGCCATACTGACACTGGTGTTGATGTGGTAGCAGTGTTGGCCTCAAATACTCACTGTAATGTGGTATTGCGTATTACCTTGCACATTAGTAAGCACACCAATGATTTTATGAAGATCATAATGTGTTATTATCAAACTGCAGTTAACTGCTTAGAATAAGTGTAATGATAGTCAAAACGAAATACAATTAGCATTCAGTGTTTTTCCACCAATAATATTAAATACTTTTAATCACACTAAAGGTAAATATATTGCTCTGATTATTCCATGACACTGTTGACACTCAGTATTTGACAACCATTGGATAAAGTGATGGAAATTTGAAATTGATTCATGATAATTTAGAGGAATATGATAATTGAATGATAATAAGTAACAAAAAAAGTACATTTGAAAAGTAAAAAAAAATGAATGTAGGGTATTTTAGCTTTATAATTTATTACCTTTTGCAAAATTGCTAAGGATTTCATTATTAATTATATAATGGTACTAAAATGCCAAACATTTAATAGATGAAGCATTACAAATTTGAGGACCCGTTGATACCGAATCTGATACCCATACCAATATCATTACCCATACCATTATCAATACCACTAGCATTGATATTGGTAGATAAAATAATAATGAAAAATTGTGAGAGAAAAAGATAAACTCAAGTGACAAATGTTACGTATAATCCAGTTGGACTGAACTGAGCTGAACTGCAGAATCCCTAAATTGGCTCGTATACTTTCAGGTTACACAAAAATACATGCTTATGCAAAAATGCACACACACATCCCAACGTGCAGAGCAGCAGGAACACTGTAGGCTGTGTACGGCGACCCTCCTTCACTTCCGCACCATAAATGTGTGTTTGCTATACGAGGGAACACGGAGGAGAAAAGAGGAATTCATGTTGGTGTTTATTTGAGCTTTGGCCAAATCCAACCTGGGGCGGCTGTGTTGGCGCGCACCCTGCACCAAACCCCAGCCGCTCCTGTACCCCCAGCCAGACACACACATACTGTACACACTTACACACACATTTACTACATTCTATTTCTCTCTCTCTCTCTCTCTCTCTCTCTCTCTCTCTCTCTCACACACACATGCACACACACTCATACCTGTCCTAGCCATATCAAGGTGTGTTTGTCTTTCCCTGCCCACCATTTCAGGTCCTCCCAGAGCAGGTATTTCCCTCTCTTTCCCACAGACACACACACATTTACACACAAAGACACACACACACTGTAGCTACAGAGGGGGGCTGTCTGTGGGCCGAGTGTGTGAAGCAGTTGCATTGATAACCTGCAGCTCACAGTCACCCAGTCTCACTTTGTGGCCGTCCCCCTGGTGTGGAGCTCCCTTTGCCTCTGCTCTGTCTCCCCTCTGGCTTCTCATTCTAGGACTGTCTGTGGACGCGCTCAGACCCCTGCGCTTACTCGTCACCCCACTGTCACCATGACACCCTCCCCGCTGTTGTTCCTGCTGCTACTCGGCCTTGTAGGCGCTCAGGCCCCCGTGGACCTCCGCACTGCTGCCGCCATGGGTAAGAACACTGACCTTTAACCTTTGAAGCTGATCTGAACTTCAGTATCTAAAACCTCAGAGCAGGTTTTATAAGACGATAGACTCAGAGAAATACTTTCATTCATTGTTTCTGTTACTCATGCAGGGAGGAAATTTCAAAGGATCTCCCTCTAAATGTACTTGTCTTATTATAATAGCCCTGAACCAAGAGTCAAGAGTTAAAAAATAGAATTACACAGTTTTATTGATTTACATACTGAGGTTATTTAGGTTATTATTGATAAGAGGTTATTGATTTGAAGTTCTCAGTCAGTGTTTAATGTGGCAGTTTTTTTGTTGTTTCCTGGTTGGATGGTGTGAGTGCAAAGTTTCAGCTGGTATTGTGTGTGTGTTTGTGTTATAAGTGTGTGTGTGTGTGTGTGTGTGTGTGTGTGTGTGTGTGTGTGTGTGGTAGTGGGTGTGTGATGGAGAGGCTGGTTGGAAGGAGGGAGAGAGGTGAAGGGTGAGAAGGGAGATCAGTGATGTTCAAGGCATTGGGAATTTTGATGTTTAAACTAACAGGGCCATAGATGCTTTTACTTCAGTGGAAATGCAGCACACCATCTCTCTCTGCTTAAGTATTAATAATGTCATTATTGTTACAGATTCTATGGTAGAAGCAGTTTTTGTCTTCCACATGAAAAACATATTTAATATAAACAATGCCACACTGTTGGGCAAAAAAGGTCCATCAATGTACTTAAAACAAAATATTAAACAAAACTTGGGATCTTAAATTATCATTCTGATAAAATAATGTTAATAATATGATCTATCTTTTTTTATTCAGTGAATTATCATTTCATCTCTTGGTCCTTGATCATAGTTTTTCTGATCAAGCCCTTGTTCATCTCTCTCTCCTCCCCTCCTGCCTCCCTGCATCCTGTTTTTTTCTTTCCAGCCTCCATCCTCTCCACCCTCTTTTCCCCTCTCAATACCTCCGTTCTCCTTATGCTCCTCCCACCTTTCCCTTTTTCCTCCCTCCTCATTAAGTTAATTTTTTATGTACCGCCATGTACCTAATTTTTTGTAATAATTACGAGTTCTTACAGTTATAATGCAAACTATTTTGACCTTAAAACATAACAACGCTCTGTCTTTGTGTTTTGTCATGTCTCTTAATGTGCAGCCGCAGGCTTGTGCAAAACTCGTCCCACAGACATCGTGTTCATCGTCGATAGCAGTCGCAGCGTTCGCCCTTCAGAGTTTGAGCAGGTTAAGGTCTTCCTCGCTAAGGTCATTGAGGGTCTTGATGTCGGACCCAACGCCACTCGTGTGGGAGTGGTCAATTATGCCAGCCGCGTCAAGAACGAGGTATGTGGCCACAGCTGGCATGCATGAGCCCTGAGCAAATCATTAAGGTCTTTTTCAAACTTAAATATAAGTAACACTGCTGTTATCCAACTTTAGGTGTCTCTTAAGACTCACCGCACCAAAGCCGGACTAGTTAAGGCTGTGACAAAGATTGAGCCTCTGTCCACTGGCACCATGACCGGCCTGGCCATTCAGTTCGCCCTGAATGTGGCGTTCAGTGAAGGCGAGGGCGCTCGAGTGAAGTCCCCTGACATCAGCAAGGTCAGACAGACATTTACTCACAAATTCAACCTATTCTATCATTTTAATTAGGGTTTATTTAACAGGGGTCTTTGTTTCTTTTCCAGGTTGCCATTATTGTGACAGACGGACGTCCCCAGGACAATGTGAAGGATGTGGCTCAGCGTGCTCGGGATGCCGGGATTGAGATTTTTGCAATCGGTGTGGGTCGTGTGGATATGAGCACCCTGAAGCAGATGGCCAGTGACCCTCTGGATGACCACGTGGACTATGTCGAGAGCTACAGCGTCATCGAGAAGCTCACCAAGAAGTTCCAGGAAGCCTTCTGTGGTAAGATGGGAAGACGGAAGAAAAAGGAAAGACGAGGGTTTTTTTTCCTGAAAGTTAGAGAGGGAGACATGAAAACAGAGGGATTAGTCTTTAGTGATGGACTTTTCTGTCAGGGTGGGTAATAACTACCCATCACTCTTGTGGAGAAAGCTGTCTGCTGGCCCCCCTATACTGAGGGTAAGGTGTCAGGACTGTCATCTTCTCATTCCAACATATTGTTTCCTCCCTTTTGTCCTCAACAATACAAAAATATGTTCATTCATTAAACCTCATTAAATATTCCCTGTGCATGAGGACATCAGGGCAGGAACAACCTCTTGGAAGGAAATTTGCTCCTGTTCTTCTGTAGGGAAGCGAGACTGATCTTTCTGTAATTACAGATTCATTAGTGACAATCATTAAACTTCTAATTAGCGATGCCCTTTGGCTCCCCCAGTCTGCGGCAGTTTGTGACTGCTGCCTGACACTCGCTTTCAGCGGCCAATCATGACGCAGATGTTACATCCAAAGGCAGAGCTGCATGATGGCAGTGCTGGATTGCTATTGGACAAGCCTGTGCGTCACATTTAGAAACAGAAAAACAGATGTTTTTCATGTGGCTCTTCCAATGCTTTCCATCTGTTAGTTTTAAAGATCCACTGGAATCAAGCATCATAAATACATAAAAAATGATAGAAGTGCAGGTCACAGTGGATCATTAAAATCAATGTTAGAATTTCCCGTTTTCAAACTGACATAGTTTTATTTTCTCCCCCCTAACCCCATCCGCCCTCCTCCTTCTGTGTGTGTTTGTGTGTGTGCCTCCACATGTATTCCACTGTGTGCACGTGTGTGTTCTGCATGCACGCACACACAGTGTCGGACCTGTGTGCCACCGGGGATCATGACTGTGAGCAGGTATGCATCAGCAGCCCTGGATCATACAAGTGTGCCTGCAAAGAAGGCTTTACCCTCATGGACAATGGTCGCAGCTGCAGTGGTGAGTGTGTGTGTGAATATGCTACTTTATGCACATCCCCATGTGTTCCCCAAGTAACATGCCTTGTTGTGCGTCTGACATCTCCAGCTTGCAGCAACTCAGCGACAGATGTGGTGTTCTTGATCGATGGCTCAAAGAGCGTCCGTCCTGAGAACTTTGAGCTGGTCAAGAAGTGGATCAACCAGATTGTTGACAAACTGGATGTTTCTGACAGCAAGGCTCATGTGGGTCTGGTGCAGTACTCCAGTTCAGTCAGACAGGTACTTCTATATCTAATTCCACCCAACAATCAGTGTCCTTCTTTCCACATCAAACAGAATAATACATCTCTTTCTTGTAGGAGTTTCCCCTGGGCCTCTACAACAACAAGAAAGACCTGAAGGACGCCGTGAAGAAGATGGCCTACATGGAGAGAGGAACCATGACCGGCCAGGCTCTCCGCTACCTGTCAGACAACAGCTTCGGCCCTGGCCATGGCGCAAGACCTGGAGTCGCTAAGGTGGGCATTGTCTTCACTGACGGACGCAGCCAGGACTACATCGGAGATGCTGCCAAGAAGGCAAAGCAGAACGGTATGAGTAGATATGTGTAGATACAAATAGATACAAAAGAAAGCCTCATGTTACCAGTGAGTACATGTGTGGAACCTGTGAGTGGTTATATTTCAGGTTTCAAGATGTATGCTGTTGGAGTTGGCAACGCAGTGGAGGATGAGCTAAAAGAGATTGCCTCTGAGCCGACTGGAGAGCACTACTTCTACACAGCTGACTTCAAGGCTATGACCCAGATCGCCAAGAAGCTGCAGATTAACATCTGTCAAGGTGAAATGTTAGAAATGAAATACAAACATTTAAATTAAGTACAATATAACCAGCTAATGTACCATAGAACCTGACACAGTCACTGAAAACCAGTCCTTTTGCTTTCTGTCCCACAGATGAGGACCCCTGTGAATGTGACTCCCTTGTAAAGTTCCAAAAGAAAGTAGAAGATGCCCTACAGGTGCTAACAAAAAAATATATCCTTTACGACAAGTGGAGCTGAAAGTGATGTTGGAAATTAGTGTTTTTATGTTGTTATTTTGTTTTCTGTCCATATTGTTGTTGTCCTTGACAAAATCTTACTAGATAGCATGTCAAAGAGGATCGCCTTGCTTGAGAACAAAATTGTCTGAGGACACACATCACACTCCTCACTTAACACTACACACCCATCCACACACACACACACACAACCAGACAAAGACACACACAAACACACTTTTTACTTCCTGTAAAATACTGAAAAGGAACCCCATGTACCTGTGTGTGGAAACCCTGACCTCTACTTACATCCTGAGCTCAGCTCCCTCCTCTCTCGGCCTCACCTTCTCCACCCTTGGGTCTCCCGGGACACAAAGCGCCGGTTGCCATGGGGACCATGCCTTTGTGTGTGTGCTCTCCGAAGGTCATCATCCATAGCCAGCCTGTGTGTTTGTTAATAAAAGTCTTCCCTCATAGGGAAACAGTACTCTGAAGTTTTTTTTTATTGTTGCTGCCACAGTGTTGAATTTTCTAAAACTCTGTAGAGTCGTTGTCTCTTTTAATGTCCAACTGAGCAGCACATCATCCTCACCTGTCCGTTCATATCTGTTATTTTCATATATCTCTTCTTTCTCGTCTTTCATATCTGAAGGCTTCAGCTTTCTTCTCTTAGCCCCCGAAAAAAGATATCTAATATTTGATATGGTGTATATTTACATATAACTTCATTTACTATAAAATATGTGTCTGGTCATGAAGGTACACCAATGATGTTATTTTTATTTTCATAAATAATGGTGATTCAGGAAGTAAATCTGATAGAATGTGAAACATGTGTGTGCCAAATAAGCTTCACATACACAAATGTTTAGAGAATAACAAAGAATATCCTATTTTGATACAGTTTAAGTTGTACAATAATTATTAGTAAAAAAACTACATAGAATATTTCTAGCCTTCCCATAAAGAGTGGGCTCAAAGGACCACAAGGACTTAACAGGCATTCATAGCAAAATGGTGCAGTTCAGTAACACAAATTAAAAGTGTAAAGATGTAGTCTTTGACACTAAAGACTTGTTGGACTAAGACTAAGTCATTGAGGTTCTGAAGTTTTTGCCATATATAAATGGATAACTCTGCCAAAGTAATGATTTGGGGGATATTCTGACACGCAAGGTTTTTCTTTGCTTTTGATTGACAAAAAGAGGGATGTTAAAACTCAGCTGACTGACAGAACATGTTTTGGTTAGAACTCATTGATGGACAAAAACCCAAGTAGTCCTAGCCAAACAAAATACATGCTGTGCACTATTTTTTATATTTTATATTATTAAAAAGGTAGTCAAATTGAAAGATTGCTTTCAGATCAGGAAAGAATGGTCATCATTTTTAAATTTGAAACTTTGATTATTGATAACAATAGCTTAAAAAAAGCAATAAAAGTTACTAAAGCAAGAGATATGTGAATTATAGAGGGCTTCTTTTATTTAAATGTTTAAACACTGGTAAAACATGTTTCATATTATAATTCACGAAGTTAAAATTTTAATACAAACAACCAGTTATTAAAAATAAACTCCTGTGGAGACTTTTTGAGTGACGTGGAGAGCATGCATCGTTCTCAACGAGCAGCGGGCGCGGCTGTGATTCCCTCCCGGTCCCTCCTAGCTGCATTCGGAGCAGGCGGAGTTCATCCCTCAGCATTCAGACTGCGAATGTGTCACGCTGTACGAACACCCCGCTGGCTGATCCCACTATACGGTCTCCTTTTGGTCCATTTAGATAGTTAATGCAGATTATATACAATAAAAATGTTGAAAATGTTATGGTTGTAAAAATGTCATGTTTTACTTTCATTTGTTGTAGGTGTAATTATTAACATGTATAGGGTGTTTTTAACCTCTTTTTGTCTGTCCTGCAGCGTCCATTATAATTTAAATATGCAAATTAAGTGATGACGTCATTTAGCTTCTTTCCTCACTGAGGAGAAGCAACACTGGAAGGAAACCAGCGAAAAGCTGGCTGTTAAAGCTGTATTTTTCTCTAAGTAACTCAAGAGAACTGATTTTAAATTCAAAGAAGGTGCTGTGGTAGCCTGTGAGCAACATTCAGACATAGAACACTGTCTCATAGTGTTTTCAAATCGAGCAGTCGTCTAAGTACGCTGTTTGAACAGCTTACAGCATCTGCTAACAGGAGCTAGGCTAACTTATTCGGCTAACCGGCATACTGTCTGTATGATCCGGGAGCCGGTGTGAAGAAGCTAAGAGGTCCATCGGTGTTAATAATTAGTAAAATAGATGATTGCGCTGTACGAAAAAGACTTCCGACACCCTCAGTGTTTTCGCAGTGGAAGAATTCAAGGTTCAAGCTACCGGTTGGGTTAATGTTTCAGCTAACAGGAGCTAGCAGCAGCCTCAGGTAACTCGGGTGCTTCTGAACCACTACAGAGGATGGCCAATCAACCTGCCGCAGGCTTCACCTGCAGGGCCAACAGAGGAAACAGCCCAGGACCAGTGTCCAGTTCTGGCCACTCTCGTCCTCACCAGTCCGAGTCAGAGTGCGAACTGAACCCGGCTGTGAAGTGCTTAGCTGGGCTTTGCAGCAGGGACGAAGAGGAGCGAGCAGCGGCTCTGGAGGAACTGAGCCAAGCGGTTCTGCTGTGCTTAGGGGTGGACCGATCCGGGTCGGCACGGCTGAATAAACAAACACTTCTGCATCTGCTCCGGCTGTCCAGATCGTGTCCCCTGCAGAAGGTTCGAGGGAAAGCTACCGAGCTGCTGCGGACCGCACAGGTAATGATGGCGAATATTCACAGTACTTTTAGCCTCGCTACATCCGCAAACAAGCAACCAAAGGTTCTTCCCCAGCTCGAGTGAAACTGAAAACACCTTCAACAAGATTACTCAATGACAGGGAGAAGTTTGACACACTGACAGAACTTTGGCGTTTTCTTTTTAATGTGATATTAATAATAAATCAAGGTGGATCATTTGTTATTATACTGATAACCTTTCAGTTGATCGTCCATGTTTATCAGCTGATGTCGGTTTCTATCAGATTGCTGGATGTTTCATCAGACATTGAACTATTGGAGGTGATGCAAGACTCCGCTGCGGTGTGCACAAACAAGCAGACCGGACACGCCCCCTCCCGGGCCCCTGAAAAACACACAGGGACACACCCCCGGGTCTTCTTTTTCACTGTTCACCGCAGCTTCTAGAAGTAATAAGTCCACTGCCTTTGTGTTGGGTCATACAGAAGTTTTATGTCCACTGTTGGAAATAACAATAGATAGCCATCTACAGCCGGTGTTCCGGTGATGTCGGTGAGTTTGGCTGTAGATTTGATGGACTGTAAGTTATGAAACGGGTCTCTCCGGTTACAGTACAGCTGCTGCAGTAAGTAGGTCTGGTCAAGTTCAAGCGGCTGAATCTGTTTGCAGATTGTCTCGGTTAGGTTTTTAAGACCTATTAAAATGATCCAGGCTCCTGAAAGTGGAAACGGGATTGATTAATTGTGTCGGTTTGCAATAACGGTTATGAAATGTAGGTCACAGGTCATGTATTTTATCTGAAAAATATTGACATTTCAGCGGCAAACACGCCCTAGTCTCTGTTTTCTCAGAATTAACTCATTTCTTTTGTTTTCTGAGTAAGAGAGAAAACAAGCACTTTGAAGATACTTGCAATGAACATTTTTCATTATTTTTGCAAGTTTAAGTAATCAAAGAGTTTAAAAATAATGGTTTTATTGTTAATTGTCTTTATTTTGTTGCTATTTATTGTCATTTGACTTTATTCACTTTCTAAATCTTCCTTCTCTAGGAACACGGTGTGGAAATCCCTCGTGCTCTGGCTTTAGGTCCAAGTGCTTTCATCCATGCAAAAGAGGTTAGTACGCTTTGTTTTTTTAAGTGCACACATTCACGAGTATTTAAAGGGCTTAATAAGATATTAGCCTTCATGTCTGATTGCCAATCAGAAGCTGCTGTTATGGCTAATACATGGCTTCAGAATCAGAAGTTTGTTTTAGTGCAGCACACGGCATGCCTTTGTGCCTCACCCTCAGATATAACTCCTCTTGTTGGAGGCTGACATCACAGAATCAGATCAGTTTAGAAGTGTTTCTGCCAGCTATTACCATAAATAAATATCCACCCTTTCAAAGTAAACAAATTGATTTGTTAGGTTAGCAATGAGTGCTGTATAAGCAATGTAGCTAACTATTGTGCTGCAACACTTGGGTGTCTATTGTTTCATGTCATCAAGAGAACAAACACCAGACATGAGTTGCTGGAGCTGATGGTAGAAATGAAGATTTCATATGTGACTCACTTGATTTGATGTATTTATTTATTCAAAAAGGGACCATGTACAATGTTTAACATAAATGTCACCATTTGATCTGCAGTCCCTTGGCAGGTCACAATTAAAACATCACATTGATGAGCTTTCCATTGGAGAAAGTGGAAGTGTTGTGTCAACTCCATGCAGCTGCTCATTTACAGCTTTTTAGAGAAATGTTTTAATGGTAATCACACATAATTATTTCCTCAGTCACTCAATATGTGCATTTATCTTAACTGCATAGATAAAATACTAAAATGTGACAGCTGTAAAGATATGTCAGCTCTGATCAGGTCTTTCTCTCTTGTGCTCTTCAGATGATGAAAGAAGGGCCAGACCAGGACATCCTCATTGAGTCTTTTCTTTCATCGGGTCGTGTGGACCACATCACCATGGTGATGGCGTTGCACCCTGCTTACCTCAGCTGCTTCCTGAGGACCCAGCATGCTTTGTTGGAGCTGGATGGCCCTTTGCCTCGTCACTGGAGACATTATATTGCTGTTATGGTAAGAGAATAACAATATCCTGTATTATTTACACCTTTAAAAATGCTATTTTTGGCCATGTATCAAACAAACAATGAATATAAAAACTTCAGCGGAAGATATAAACATTTTTTTGAATTGTTTGCAACCCAGAAGAAAACAGTTTCAAAAAGACTTCCATTTGTGCAACACAATATAGTCAGTAGTTCTATATTTTCAAGGAAAACTGATGAAATTTGCCTTGTAACAACTTGTGAAAAAAGTCATTGTGTGGTGTTCTTATCAGCAACTTTAGCTTAACTTGAGATACTTGAATGGTAAAAAATCTGACACTGACAGATGATGAATTCTGTTGTCTTAAAGCTTGAGCAGGGGTTTTCTGTGGCATGGCATGCTAACTGTAATCCACATGATCAATAAAACATTAATCGCTGTCTGTACCTTGGTAACTTTGTAGACTGAACTGTGTTAGTTACCTTGAAAAGTAATGAATGTAATGTAAGTACTGCATGTTGTTTCACTAATTGATGTACCACTCTGCACATTTTTCTTAAAATGTACTCCAACATCCTAACTGATGTAAACAAATATAATAATTTAATTTTCTCTCATGATAAAATTATTTCTGCTTCTTAGATGTCTCACAAACTAAATTGAACTTATACATCTATATTAGTAATGCTGCTTTAACTGCAGCCAGAAGCTTTTACAGTCCCAGTCAGCTGCAGTGAACAATAAATCATTTGATTCAGCATCCCTATGAGTGATATGACATCACTACACAGAGCTTTTTCAACGTGCTCGGTAAACACAGCTGCAGCTGATGAAAGAGTTAATTGAGTTGAGTTTGATTTATGTGTTTGTCAACCTTGGGACCCATTGTCAATCATTGTCTATCAACGTCTGACGGTGAGAGGCAACATGTAGTATTTTTGGCCTCATATAGCGTCTGTTTTAATTGTCAGTCTATGGTTAGACTAAGGATGAACAGTAGGTGGAGAGGTTGAGTTGTGTTTATTCAGTCTCTGAACCTTCATATTTATGGGCACAAACAGTTGCAGTTATTATGTAGATGTGACATACTGATCAGTGATTGAGCTCTTATTTAAGGATAAGCTGTCGTGTTTTCTCCCTCTTCATTAACCCTTCCTGATGTTTTGCAGGCTGCAGCTCGTCACCACTGCCCGTATCTGGTGCAGCAGCACAGCGCCGGCTTCCTGGAGGCCGGAGGAGAGGAGAGCTGGCTGAGTGACCTCCAGTGCGCTCCAACCAAACTCCGCAGCCTGCAGACACTCAACAAGCTGCTGGCTCACAGACCCTGGCTCATCACACAGCAGCACATCCAGGTCAGACACACCACCCACACACTGCCTGTCTCACGCTCTTCTACCGTCTCTTTTTTAATAATATGATTTAATACTTAGTCTGTATCTGAAATCACTCCCTCAATGACTCGCTCACGCACTACTCCCTGCTATTAGTGTGATCTGTTTTTAGAAGTAAACTAATATTTGGGAATCTTATGAGGCATACTCTGTCATTTTTGAATGGTGGAATTTTGTGTCTTTAAAACTGGATTTAGTGCTCTGTGGCTCTATACTTTTTAGCACGATGTGGAAACTCCTGTTATGGACTCTACTTTGTACTTCTTCCATTGAGGAGAAGGCAAGGACCTGAAGAAAATGGAATAAAACGTTGCTTTTTTAAAACATCAGCATGCATGATAACTAGGGATGTACATTTAAAGTATTTTCATGATCGATTTTTGGAAATGTTACGATCAATTATCGATTAATTGATTAATAAACATTATTATTCTTACGCCAAAAACAATGCCAAATATGTGGTTTTCCCCCTAAATTGTATTTTCTACAGCAACAAAATGCATATAACTGACGGGATTGAATACGGGCACACGTTTGACACGCAGAATATCAACGAACAGGCTCATTAAAATATTCTATGCGGACATAGCCTTATAAAGTGAAGGCTGAGACTACTAACAGAAAAGTACTTCAGACTCACAGTGTCCAGTTTTCTGTCTACTCGTTCTTATTGAGAAAAATAAACGTGTATTCGATCAGGTGTCAGCCGGGAGCGCAACCGGGTCATAATCAGTCCAGCTGCAGAAAAGCTCAGACGGCTCTGATGTTGCTGGTCTGCAAACATAGCGTACCTGAATTTCCCCCCAGTCTGTTGCCTTCGTATCCAAAGGTGGGAAATGTCCTGTGTAAAGTTGTCAACCTTCGTGTCCGTGTCGTTGTTGGCAGCAGTTTTGTATTGATCCTCTTTTAAAAAGTGCTTGTGGAGACCTGACGTGCAGCCGCAGCCCCCAGCTGAGCGTCTCCGCTGTGCGCAACACCTTTAGTCAGCTAATTCACATCGAAACATGCTTCAAACTTAAAACACCTCCCTGATAGATGAGTGTAATATGAGACCTCATGATGTTTGTTCCACGTGACGGAAAATTGATAACAAAAATTCGTGTTTCGAGTAATTTCTTAACAATCAATTAATCGATACTCGATTAATTGTGATCATCCCTAATGATAACGCATATATTTCTACCACTATATGGTCCATAACAAGCCAGTTGCTTGCATCTGCTTCAGAGACAGGATATTAAAACAAGAAATGTGTTTTAGTGCTATACTGTTATATTTCACTGTAGGTAGGCAACAAAGTTAACCAGCGTTGTTGTACAACAAACTCCCCTATCCACCCCCCTCTGTCCCACAGGAGCTGGTGTGTCCTGGTGCAGATCCTCGCTGGTCATTGGCTGAACTTATACATGCTGTGGTCTTGATGGCACATGCTCATTCACTCAGCTCATTTGTCTGGGGCTGCGGATTAAACCCGGAACCCGACCACATCGGAGGTTACACATTCCAACCTCCGTCACCTGGACACCTTCCTCGAAGTCCTCATAGCCCTGCTCATGAAGACAGCAGGCAGGAAGTGAGTCAACCAGCCATTTTCTGTTATTACTAAACAATGTCCACAGAGCAGAGTGAAGATTTCTCTAAGTCAATTCCAGTGTTTTCTGGTGGCAGCAGAGGACACAGCTCCCTTCAAGAAATTAAAAAAGCCCTTCTATCTTTTGATCCTCAGCTGGTTGATGGTGCGATGGAGGTGGAGGTGTTGATGAAGAGGATGGTGGAGCTGCAGCAGCAGCAGGAAGAGGAGGAGTGCACGCAGGAGGAGATGGTTACTCGCTTTGAGAGGGAGCGGAGTGAGAGCATACCGACAGGTATAAACACACCCTCTTATCTCCACCATCACAAAAATATTTAGCTGGTTGATGTTTGTTTATTCACTACTTCTCTTTGTTGTGTTTGTGTAGCGGTTGTACGGGGAGCACCACCTGACCTGGTGCTCCATTTGGTGGAGGAACCAGAGTTCAGATACGAGGACTTTGCTCCAAGAGGAGAGCAGGCACCACCCACCATGAGAGCACAGGTAGTTTGGAGGATTTAAAATGAAGTGGATTCAAACGTGCATCATATTCCCAAGTTGTTCTTTCAGACTTTTTACAGACAGGTCCACTGACCTGTGTTTGTTGATGTTGTCGTCTCATGTGTACAGGACTACTCATGGGAAGATCACGGCTACTCTCTGGTCAACAGACTTCTGCCAGACATGGGTCAGCTCCTGGATGAAAAATTCCAGGTACCTAACCTTTTAAAAAAAAAAAAGTAGAAGTAAACTAATAATCTACATCAAGATGATTGAAAACTCTACAAGAGTTGTTTTTTTTTATTACTTTCTCTCATAGATTTTGTGTTTTTCAGTGGAAAGAGTCAAATACTTAGCAGTTATACCTGTCTGTGCTTTTTAAAGTTACTCAAGTTAAAGAGTCTAAGGAAAATGTTATCCTTTAATAGAACTGCTTACATCACATAAACTGTAACAACGAGTCTCTGTCTGAAGGAGCCAAAACCAAGAAAGGGAATCTTGTTAAAGTTTTTGACACCTGGCACAGCCCCAACAAAGAGATCAGCTGTACAAACTGGCAAATAAAAGTGATCATATGGGAATTAGCACGATAAACAAAAACACAGATGAAGAGATTATTCTATGAGATATGACTAAGTACATCAGTGATGGATTGAACACATAATAAGTTAAAGTGTTGTTTCTGCAGGTTGTGAGCAACCTGACTTACCACAGGATGGCCATGCACGAAGGTGTGGACACTCACACTCTGAGAAAAGCTCTGTGGAACTACATCCACTGTCTGTACGGGATCCGGTCAGTACAATTCTCTTTGGAAAACTGTTATCAATGTTTTTTACTCTCATTACCTCAATAACCTGTTAATCATTTGACCCATGTAGCTATGATGACTACGACTACGGCGGCGTGAATGTGTTGTTGGAGCGCTCTCTGAAGGTGTTTGTAAAAACCATGGCCTGTCACCCCGAGCAGACCACGGCACGCATTTACCAGGCCTTCTGGAGACACTTCAGACACTCTGAAAAGGTACAAACGAGTATTATCTTTTGTACACAAGAAAGAAATTATCCTTAGTAAGAAGTAGTAAAAACCAGAGAGCCCAATTTAATATCACAATAGACTTAAAAGTGTGACATCAAGCAACCTGAAAGTAATGAAGTGTTTTGTTTTTTTCTCTTTCTTTGCAGGTTCATGCAAACCTCATAGTGATGGAAGCCCGCCTACAGGCAGCTCTTCTTTACACCTTACGAGCCATCACTCACTACATGAGATGATGCCCTCGCCCACTCACAATTCATTTTTGCAGATGCTGAGCCAGCTGTGATATACCACAGCCTAATGCATTACACAAGGATAGACAATCTTTTGCACACACACTAACACACATCTACACACCCACACACACACACACACACACACACACTACAGTGAATATTTGTGTATGCATATCTTATGTTTCAGTGTTAGTGTTTCTTAATGCTGCTTTGCACCTGGATATCTGAGATGTAGAATTTGTTACTTATTTTGCACTGAAGTTGATCAGGTTTTGTTTCACCACTTGAGCCTCAGGAGTAGTTCTGAATATCTTGCACATGTACTCCATCTCACATGGACATATCTATATGCTACATGCCAGGTGTGCTGGTGAAATAAGACCTGGTGTGACTAACTCATCAACATGACTCGAGTGTTTCTTCTGCAGATTTTAGCTGTCCATCCCATGACTACCCGTGCCTCATTCCTCTGTCTGCAGCACGTAGTGGACTGAGATCAAAAATACAAAAGAACTTGTATTTTTATATACAATAAAAAATTGCTTTGTTATTAAAACAAAAACTGTGTTGTGGGAATATTTTTCTGTCTTTACATGTCTTGTGTAAGGAATGGCTGTAGTCTGATTTTTCGATTTGCACAGACCTCTCTTCTTTCATGTGCACAAGTTTTTTGTACCCATCTTCTCGGTTCTGTTCTGTACACTGTTTTATGATACAAGTCTGTGCACATTTTTCACAATGTCACTGGTTTTGTAAATATTTGTAAATGTACTTATTTAGTTGTGTATATACGTCGTATGATATGTTTATTTTGACTTCTTTAATTTTAATTACTAATGACTTTTTAATAATTGCTATATATGTTCTTGTTTACTGTTTTGCATATACTTTGCTGCTGTAACACTTTAAATTGCCCCGTTGTGGGACGAACCAAGGACTATCTTGGACGTGTTGATCTACAAGGTGCTTTGTCGCCACAAGATGGCGACAAAGACTTATAGAAATGTGGAATGACTTCGCAGCTGTCAACAGCGAGTCCACTCATTGAAGAAGGTAAATGTTGATCAGTTTACCATTAGCCTACGTATCTCATCTGCCTTGAGTTAAAGCGGTAAACTAATCTTTTATTAATTGCTGTTTAAAGATCGAATCTGTTGATTCATGTTATAGATGCGGCATGGATTGCCGACATGTCACCGATGAACAGCGTTGACATGTTTGCAGGTTTAACGCGGATATCACACTTTTTATTCAGTCTTCCTGTAGATCACAGCAGAGGATTTGACACGTGCTGCAATTGCACTGAGGTCTGCTCCTTGTCAGTAACATGTCTCTAACTCAATGGGTTTAGTCCCTGTGTTACCTGTTTTCTTCTTCTATATAAGTTGGCCAAAAAAGTTGCCCATACGCGGTTACAACTTAAACAAAAGACTTTAAAGTATTTTGTCGCCAGTTGCCTTTCCAGCTGTCCACTGCACGCGCGCGTGCCTCTAGGGTGGACACCTTCTGAGCGCGTGAAGTCCGTTCTTGAAGCGCGCGCTCACTCCTCACTTGTTCAGTGCAGTTGCGCCCTGAGTGACCGAGCAGCGCAGAATCTCCGCTCTGCTCCAGGATTCCCTGGGATAACTACGCACTTTATGCCAGGTATGTGTGCTCAGTTCATCGTTTAGTGTATGCAAATACGAAACGTCACTGTTTTGTTATAATTTTTGAACGAGTTGTTCGTTATGTTTGAGGAACTTGCTAACTTTTATCACCAAACTGGATAAATAGTCAAAAACGGCACATAGACTATAGAAGGTTCTCCCTGAATTTCTTAAATGGCTATGCATTTAAACGTTTTCTCTGTTTTGTGTGAAAGAGGTATCCATGTAATTACAGCCTCTTAAAACAGAACTCACATATTCCAATATGTACAAGGAAACTGTAATCTAGCCCACAAAACCAACCTGATTGACATTTTTGAAGCAGCCCTTCACCACAAATCATCTTTATCCCTTGAACCTCACACAGTGTCAGAGCTCAGAGTTTATTCAGTTTTTGCTCAAATTGGGTAACTCTGGGGTGTTTACTGTTAGATAAAAGGAAGTTTGGGTGGCTGCTTGTGAGAAGTTAAAATAGTGTGGACACCAGTACTTCCACTCTTCATGCTGGTAACTCACCACAGAGTATGATGTGAAGAAATCAAACACTGCATTATTGAAAAAGTGGAATTTAACAGAAAGTTGGTCAGCAGTCTTTAAAACGGAGACATCTTCTCAGCAAAAAATATTTATATATAGACAAAAAAGATGAAGTGAAATTGAATAGGTTATGCGCCTGGGGTTAAAGCAAATATGACTGCAACATGTAAGATCATTTGATATAAGTGTACTGAAAATCTGTAAATTTTTTGTTGGTGAGATCAAGGCTGTATGTCAAATTTTCTCCTAAAAGCACAGTATTCCTTTATTGAATGTGACTGATTTATTTTGAAATGCACATACAGGAAATCAGCTTTAGGACAAGGTAGGGTTGGATGTTCCCTTTATATGGCCTTTGTCTGGTCTGATTAGTTACAGTGTAGGAGGATGTAGGATGTCACACCTTCACCTTTCTTTAAATAATCAATATCTTTCACAACCCATTTCAGCTGTGATTGTATGAAGGCGGCTTCGTGGAATTTCGAAGGTGGAATTGAGGAAAAAGCACAATTAGGGTGTCCAAGGCCGGACTTCATCATCACTTCCTGTTTCTTTACGAGGTCAGTTCCTGTCTTTAGCCTCGGGGTTAGGCAGGAAGGAAGGGGGCGTGGAGCTGTATTTTCGTGGGGGGGGGGGGTTACAAATGGACATTGCCATCGTCATTCAGCTTTCCCACCAAACCAAGACAGTTAGATGCCTCTCTGTGATCCCTGATTTCAGCTCCCTTTGACAATGCAGAACTGAGAGTTTCAGCTGAACCTGTCACTTCAAGCCTAGGGTTAGAGGTTTGTGGTAACGGGTACAACTTGAGGAGCACTTCTTTTTGTTACCCCTGTAGGCACAAAAGCCACCATGCTTAAAAACAGGACTACACTTAAACGTCACTCAACTCCCTTAACTCAGTGTACGCCTTCCAACAAGCCACCTCAGTCCTCTGTATCTGGAGGATGTGGTGACTTCATGTGGAAACAGGACGTCCCGATGACCGAGACACCTTACTTTTCCATTGCCCCCCTCCCTCCCTATAGTTGCATATGTTTGTACTCTATGAGTGTGTGTGTTGTGCGTGTCAGGGTTCGGTGACAGCCTGCTTCCCATTGTCCTATCATTCCTGCTGCACTCACACTCTGCATCCTGTGCAGCTTCCTGCAGATGAGAGAGAGAGAAACAAAAAAGTGAATAAACTGATGGAGGAACATGAAACGAGGGAGAGGAGGATAGAGAAAGTCTTAATTAAAGTACAGAAAGTCTATATGAACAGTGTATGAGTGTGTTTGTGTGTGTTGCTTTGTGATTTTCTCCCCTCTGGGAGCAGCTTATCTGCAGTGCACTGTGCAGGAAAGGGTGTGTCCTCTGGATTTGGATGTTTGCAGGCTTGACGATGGAGGGTGAGGTTATTGTGATTTTATAACAGTGCGCTGAATGCATAGTAATGTTTGTAGCCTGGGACTCACTACCATTGACTGTTCAAATCCACAACAACTAAGTCATCTATTGATCAGAAAAAGTAAGACTGTACTTTAACTTCACCACTGTACTATGTTGAGATACTTGTAGTTCATATTTCTTTGATATTTCCATTATGTGCTGCTTTAAACTTCAACTTCACTAAATGAAAGAGTGAGATATTCTTTTTACCGCATTCATCAGACAGTAACAGTCACTGGTGGCTTTTAAAATTAAAATGTTATAACAAAAAACAATGAAAGGTGCATTAAATATAACCCATTGTTAAAAAAGTAAAGCTTCACGTTGACCAACTATAACATTGAAATATTGCCTGCATGCTTATGCATCAGTGATAATCATCTAAAAATGTAAAACCGAGAAGAGAAACTGTGCATCTTCATTAGCACTATTCCTTCTTGCTTACATTGGTACATTTAGCTGATAATGAACTTCTTTCACTTCAACAAACTGTCAGGGATTTTTATTTGGTTATGAAATGCTAGTGGTTGACCTATTAAGGCTAGTGACTCTTTCCGTATACTTATTTTTAATGCCTATAACAGGGTCAGTGACAGACGAAATAAATGTAAAGCACTCTGTTCAAACAGCCTTTGTTGATGTTTTATTTTTATTATTATTTTAACCATTATTATTTGAATCATTGCTTTAACATATATTTATCTTATTTAATTATTTATTTCTTGTATTCACCTCATCTTGTTAACGCTACCTTATTTTTAACTTTTCTTTCCACAATTACTTATTTTATTAATTTTACTGTATTGATTTTATTTTATTTTTAAGTATTTAATTTATAATCCTGCCTTTTATCATTTTACCATAGCTGTTGTCTTCTGTATCTCTGTTATTCTGTGAAGCACTTTGGGCTGCATGTTTTTAATGTATGAAAGGTGCTATATAAATAAAGTTGAGTTGAGTTGAGTTGAGTTAAGGTGAGGTTTGTCATCAGAAAACTCCACGTACTCATGTACAGGACCGGATCAGCATAGGGATAAGATGTTCCCGGAAATAAAATGTTCTCACAGCGTGACGAGTTTGAACTACTTGTATGGAGTGATGAAACCCCAATCAATTTGTGGGTTTTGAGGCTGATACTGATACAGGTTTCAGAAGAAAAAACTTACTTCCTTTATTAGGTAGGACAGCTGAAGGACAGGTAATGTGGGAAGTAGAGTTGATGATGACATACTGTGAAGAGGCTGTATATGGGGTGCATGCTTTACCCTGAGGAAAAGGGATTTGTAAGGAGAATACTTTATTGACATTGTACACTGATATAATAATGCAGAGGATCTTAGAAGACTGCTGTCTTAAAATGATAGCCTTATTAAAGAGTATGAAGTACTTTCATTCATTGTCAATCAAGTCCACCTTGCTAGCTGTGATCCTCTACATGTGCTGCTGACAGTGCTGAGAGTAATGACAGGGAGTTGACGCACGCTTGTTTGGAGATACTATGTGATCATTTGGGATGTATCATGTTAAGAAAGTAGCTAATACCCCAGTTGTTTAAAAAGAAATTGGAATTTGGTCTAACTGACGAGTCAGGAGGTAAAACAGTCACAGCTGAGCACTGTGTATTGAACACAGCTGAATACAGCGTCTGCGTGCCCATGGTGTCAAATTGGTTTGCAGAGTGTAGCTATTGTTAGCAGAGCTAGCACCACTAGCCTTTAGTCCTCTTCATAGGTTAGCGTCTGCATGCCTGAGCTGTGGTTATACACCGATTTAACCTGATGCAGCCGACATACAACTTTGTCTCCATTTTCTAGATAAAGAAGGTGCCAAACTGTGCTGTGCAATGTGATGCCATCTGACATCTGTGCCTCTTTACATCCAGGTATTATAGCATTATGGCAGCAGCCATTACACAGAACTTCAGGCATAGTTAGTAGCAGGTGGCTGAGTTACAACAATATAGGCCTAAAATAAAATTATTGTTGATCATTTGTTTGACCATTAGTTGACTAAAGTGCACATCACTAGTTACAATGCAATATCTAAATCAGGCCAAGCATTTTTTTACTGAAGTATTTATTCTGTAAAACTAAATTTCATATCAGGGGTGTCAAACATGCGGCCCGTGGGCCAAAACCGGCCTGCCAGACGTTCCAATCTGGCCCGCGGAACGGCTTTATAAAGTGGAAAAATTGCAGAGAAGACATTAACTGCAATTTTCAATAAAAATAACTACTATTTCAAATTTGTTCTCTGGGGGTCGCATAAAATCATAGTGCTGATTGAGGCGCCCAAAACTTTTTTACCCAAAGTGAGAAAATAGATAACTTGCTGTTTGCATAATCCGGTTGAGATTCATAAAGACTTTTTAAAGCACTATAAGATGATCCACTAACTACTAACACTAGCACTACACCCCTGTATACAACACTGTCCAGCAAGCAGACTGTTCATGCTGGAGCTGAGGGGTCCAGAATAGTCAACTTTACCTTCTTCATTATTTTAATCTATCTGTTCTTTTACAGTAAACATTACACTCTGTGTCAGGTGAATGGGTAACCTGTGTGTTTGGTGTGTTTGCAGCAGGTTTTAGGGCTTAGAAAAATATTCGTCCCACTATGAGACTCATCATGGCAAAAAAAACAACAGCTGGTTTTGTAAAAATATAGTAAATTAAATGTGAACATTTTCAGAATGTACTTTTTTTTGCACTAAAACAAAGGGAAACATTTTGAGTTTTCATTATTTATAGGTTATTATGTTATGATTTTACTGGTCTGGCCCACTTCAGATCAACTTGGGCTATATGTGGCCCCTGAGGTGAAATGAGATGGCACCCCTGGCCTATATCTTATATACCAATCTCGATATTATCAGACAGTTAATATTGGTAAATTGTCAGTCTCTGAGCTTAGCATCTGTTTCCAAGATGTCTACCTCCATCACAGCGGAATTCAGGTAAATGTTGGCTGCACACAACACTGAAGACAAAGTTAGTTAAGAACAAGTAGTTTGTCACCAGTGAATATTGTCGGTGAATTCTGAGTTGTCACTCACCTCCATTGTATTGTGACGGAGGCAGACTTTGAAATTCAGGTGAAAAAATATTTGCGTGTTTTATTATTACCCAGGGTAGATAATAAACTGTAAATGCTCAAATGTTTTTGTGATGGATGGAGAATCCTTGCAAATCTGTTGAGAACACCAACAATGCTGCTTGATATATTGAAATAAGAAGTATTAGTCTAAGCTTTAAAGGGTTGTTGCCACAGACAGACTCATGTGAAACCACAGTCCTCCCCACCAGAGGAAGCTGCTTCGGTTTCACACTTGTCTAATTACAGTATTTCTCTCTCTGTGAGATGCTATAAAAATTCTGCTGCGAAAGCCCCATCTGTAAAGTGAAATTGAATATCAGTACAACAAACAGAAGAAGCACTCATACTTCTGTTGAATGAATGCAAATTAAAAGTAGTTGTGTTGTTGATAACTGTGGCAAGAGGAGAGCTGTAATGGCAGTTGCATCATGCAGAAACAATGACAGTGCCACTTTGTTGTTGAAGCATATGGTTTTGCAACCAGTGGCAGAATAAAGAACCGTTTAAGAGCCCCTTTCACACACACACACACACACACACACACACACACACACACACACACACACACACACACACACACACACACACACACACACACACACACACACACACACACACACACACACACATAAAACCCTTACAATTTCAGGACAATTTCAGTACAACAAACAGAGTCAAGAGTTGCTGTTCACACATGCATCTCACAGCCCGAGATTAGGTTGGATCAGGTGATCTTGGACATACTCGCACGACTCCAAATCATCTAGTTGGTTTTGGTGAGGGAGGGCTCAGAGTAGAGGAGGAGGGATCTTCTGTTATGGTGATTTTTTGGGGGTTTATATTTCTGCAACATGTTTAAGGACTTCTCCATATGACACACTGCATAATGGCAGAAAAAATAAAACTGCTATGTCAGGTTACCAGTACAGAGCGTACAGCTATGAAACTTTATTAACATGAACAATGTCATACCACTGCAGTTTAAAATAATAATCTGCCCAGACTATTTCCTGCTGCAGTTACATATGACAGGTAAAGTGAGCATAAAATCAGAGTGAATAGATCCACAAATGCATTTCATCCGCACAATAATGGGACATGTTTAAGAGTGCAGTGCATATGCGAAAGGTTATAAAGTCGTGTGTGGGCAAAGCTTTTCAATGCAACACTGAATTCAGTTTTGTTTTCTATCTATGCAAATCACTTAAGCCTTGATTACCTAAAATTAATCATACACAAACTGTCTCTTGCCACAGAAAACTCTCAAAATTGATCATGGTCTGTTGCATACTGTTTCTAATTTCATTCTTGGTTTCAAGATGTAATGAAACTGTTCCTAAATTACTTTGTGTTGATAAGTGTCTATGCAGGCCTTTTATCACACCAACACACTTTAAAGGCAGAAAGAGAGAACCAAATATCACATATTGCTTCCACGCACAAACACGCACACATGCACAACACAAAGAACCCACAATAAGACTTCAAAAAGAACATAAAGAAGAACAAAAATAAGGCTTCATCATGCAGGATTATACGCAAAGTAACATATGTTACTTTGTGTGATGATGAAGCCTTATTTAGAAGCTTGTGGGTGAATGGCTGCATGTTTTTGCTTGATTAGCATGCTTGACTGGTGAAGCCTTGCTCATGTGGGCTTTCTGTTTTTCATCAGTGTTTCCTTTCAGAATAAACACCTCAGATAACCTGAATTATCAGGTGGCATTTATGAATTATAACAGTGTGTGCGCAGAGAGGAAGAGATTGAGAAAATTTGGTCAACAGGAACCCCAGCTGAGAACAATGGCTGTCCGGCAAACAGTCTACTGTGTGTGTGTGTGTGTGTGTGTGTGTGTGTGTGTGTGTGTGTGTGTGTGTGTGTGTGTGTGTGTGTGTGTGTGTGTGTGTGTGTGTGTGTGTGTGTGTGTGTGTGTGTGTGTGTATGTGTGTGTGTGTACACATGCACACTGTTATCTTACCGAAACTGTCTATAGTCATCTGCCAGTCTTAAAAAAGCAGAAAAAGAAGGGATGAACGACATGTTGAATATGAGATAACGATGAAAGGGAGGAGGCTTTTCTTCTGCTTCTTCTTTTTGAGTTTCATGACAGAAAAAAACACGGTCAGATTGGGGAAATATTAAAGGCTATGTTGGAGGGTGTGGGCACAGAGAGAGAATAACAGTAACAGAGAGGAAGATGTGTGTGCGTGTGTGGTTGATGGGGGTGTTTGTGGCCCTGCAGCTGCTTTTTGTGAGTATGTGTGGATGGACTGTGTCCTGTGTTTCCAGGAAAAGGGGGGAGCCATCAGAGGGTGGACAGGAAACTCAAACAGGGCTAACTTCCTTTAGCTCTCCTGATGGCCGACCTGATAGTACTTGTGTTTGCGCTTGTGCGAAAGTCACATTTTTCATGTTTTGACCCTCCTATGTAGTCTTTCAGAGCTTTTGTTGCCTCAAACCCTGAGAAGAATTTCTGTGAATTTGTGATGGCGCTGTTCACTGAGAGCTCTCGTGTGTCTTTCATAAAGTGCTTTACCTTTGCTGAGTTTTTGTTGTCACTCCCTGCCGTAACCTGTATTGTTCTTTCTGTGTGCAACTTCCCTCACATTCCTCAGTAGGTGGGGAGGCTGCGGCCTGGAGTTTAGACAACTTGAAAGGTTGACAGTTGAATCCAGAGGCCAATTTACACAATTTTTTTGGATTCAAATGTAAGGTTTTTTTGGAGGCTGAAAGATTGTGGTATTTTTTAAAACTGTATTAGGTGAAATTTCACAAAATATTTGGCCCATCCAATGCAGTTTTTTAGAAACAGTAAAATAAATAAAATATATTACATTTCTGAAAATAACCATCAAGTTTGACTTAAGATCTCAATTGTATTGGTTAATTTGTGAAAAAAATGTTTACAATATGACATCATGACATTGCTTTTTTGTCCAACTGACAATTTTAACCCTAAGGGGATTTAGTTTCTCATCACAAAAGACCAAGGGAGGGGCGCTGGTGGCCTAGCGGTCTAAGCGCCCCACGTATAGAGGCTACAGTCCTCGTCGTAGAGGCGTAAGCATGAAAACTACTTTTCTGTTTATTTTCTTCAGTTGAGGTTGTATGAAGTACTTGTCAATAGTGAGTGTACTACCCGGTCCCAGGTACACAAGGGACGCTGGTCATCTTGGCCCCTTTCTTGAGAGATGGGATAGAGAATTGGAACAGAGGCTTGGCTATCAACTGCAGCAAACAGGGTAAATGCTACTACATAATTTAACTGAGTTTAAGAAGCCCTCACCCAAACTTTAATGACAGAGCATACAGTAAGTGTATTCTCTATTTAGAAAACTTTTAGCACTTTTTCATCAGAGAGCCCATTTGGTTTTGAACTACTTGCTGACACATGTATTCCTCCACCTGCTGCGGCACTAAAAAAAGTAAGGCGCTAAACATTTTGGGAAAATGGAGCATAAACTTACAACATTCAATCTGACATTTTGAAAATGTGCTGAATTACATAGCAGAGTTGACATCTTCTGTAGCGGTTGATAGCTGTGTTGGTCCACTGGCTTGTTTCTCAATAAAGGGACACAAGCTGGCCAGGATACCCTGAAGGTCAGTCACTATACCTCATACAACCCCACCTCAACAAACAGCAGTTTTTTAGGGGAGGATTTTACAATGGTGATGTGATTTTTCGTATATGTTGTATATGTTATTAAGTTATATACCTACTTTACTTACATTTTTTTGAAAAATGTCCACCCATTCCTCTTGAGGAACAAGAGATAAACTGGACTATATATGAGAGGGCGAGAGAGGACTTAAGCAAACTGTGTACTTCAGCTGGGCTAATGTTGCAACTGGCTGTTTCAGCTACATGTTTTGATTGAGAGATACCTATTAGCAGTGGCTACATAATGTACATGAGTAGGGCGGCAAAGGAGTGGTAAGTTTCTGGTAAATTTCCATGGGAAGTTAAGCTTGGGAATTTGGGAAATATTCCAAATTGGAAACTTTCCATGGGAATCAATGTGAATTAACTGGGATTTGAGGGTAATTTAATGGAAATGTATCATATCCAAGCATAAATATTTGTTTTGTTATAAGCAGACATCAATACAAAATAATACAATTGAAACAGGTTTTTTTGTAAGTAGAACTTTATCAAGTGTTAAATATTTTATTGAACAATCAATTATTTCATTGAAGAACAAAAACATGAATGTTGAGTTAAATATTACTCTTCCCCTGTCCCAACCCATTCAAAAATTAACAAAATAAATTCCCAACAAAGTCCCATTCAAAATGTTAAATGAAAAAGCATCTTCCCTTAAGCTTCTCAAGCCTAGCCTCTGCAGGATTCTAGAAATCATCTGTGCATGCGATGGAGGAATGCACAGTGCATGTAGGGGGCATGGTCTCAATAGCCCTGCAGTAAGCAGGGTGCTATGTGCATGTGATTGAGGAATAGCATAGATATTAAACTGTACTTGCATGAAATATGGTTGTGTTAGTCAGGATTATGCTGAAATATATTTTTCCCAATTATATTTAAGTTCCCTATTAAGAGCCAACCTTCAATTTAGTAAATTCCTGGTTTATTCACGTTAATTCCCATGGAAAGTTTCCAACTTTGAAAATTCCAGGAATTTTGCAACCCTATACATAAGTGAGCTTAAATCTGCTACTAGGTAGGCTATGTGGCAGTTAGCAGGGGCTAGCTGTCTCCCACCTACTTTGTGTTTCAGTTTAGCTAAGCTACTGGCTTCAAAATTTACATAAATACGTTGAACGTAGTTTTATACTTTCTGTCCACTGACAAGAATTTTTTTTTCCCTCAAAATTACCAAGCTAGTTTTCCTATTAAGCTTTTGCTTTAAGCTAGGAGCTCCAAATGAAGTCAACTTAGCATTAGATAAAAGTCCATTAAATAAAAAAAACATCCATGTGTATGACTACGTGAAAGCTGCCGTGAACTCAATCAAAATGTTCTACAGTGTTCTCTGTATGTTATTTCCTCTCGAAACTGGCACCAGCTTTTGCTTTGTCAACACGAGTTCAAACAATGAGGCTTGATCAAAAACTGGAAGTCAGAACTGTCTACATGAAGACTTTGTGAAACACACGTCATGCTGTCAGTGACTGTCACTGTGTGTCAGTTAGGCCTGTTTAATGATCACATTTACAGGTAGATTTCACCACAACACCCACCCACACACACACACATGCACGTATAGACACCAAACCTTCTCTCTCTCTCTCACACACACACACACACACACACACACACAAACGTATAGACACCAACCCTCACAGACTCAGCTGCTGGCCAGACCAAATGACTGAGGACACTCTTGAAACTGCACAGCAGAAAGGGAAGTGGCTAACCTCACATCTCTCTTTGTCTTTCCCTGTCTCGAACTGTCTGTTTTTTTCTTACTTCTCTGTCTCCTCGCGTCTCCCTTCACGCGTCTCTTTATTCACGCTTTACCGCTCTTGAGCCTTTCTCTCACACTCTCTATCACCTCCTCCATCTCCGCTTCTCTGCCACTCATCCTGTCCTGCCCCGCTCCCTCATTCCAGCCTTCGTCACTCACCTTTTCCCTTTTTTTTTTCAGTGGCGATGGTGATTGACAGATGATCTGACAGAGGAAGACATCAGGTGAGAAAAAAGTTAACTTCTTCCTCCCACCTTAACTTCAACTGCCCCTCCTCTTCCTCTCCCCTTCTCTGGGGAAGTAAAGTTTTTTATTTGAAATTTTTAACTTCTCTCTTAGCTCAGCTCTTCAAACCCTGGATGATCTTTTTCACACTAGGTGACCCCTGTGCAATGTTGATGTGTTCACTTTCTATCTACCTGTGTTTCAAAAGTCAGGCTGCTTAGACCAATATAAGGGTAAACCTAACTTAGAGTAAAACTGTTATCGACCTATATAAATTGTTGGATATTTTCACAACACACAAGAGTCTTGTGTTTTTTTTAAAGGAATGGTTCTGTATAATTTTGAAAATAACAGAAGTCATAGGTACATTACACATGAAGTTTGTCAACTCAGAATGAGAAAACTCTTTTGGACGATGCTCGGAGAGGGGAGGAGCTTTCAAAAATATAAAAAAGAAGGAAGCAAGCAAAACCAATAGACTATTAAATATGGACGTAGTATCCATGACGTCACCCGTCAGTTTCTGAAGTGCTGTTTTGAGGCCAATCGACGACGGCAGCCATATTGCTGATGACGAGCGGTTGTGACATAAAGAGGTGGGCTTTGAGCCTCCTAGCCAACAGCTACAGTGTTCCCGCCTGTCAATCAAGCTGTGCCTCTCATTGGAAGACTCGTAATCTCAATATCTTCGAAATGCCGCGTTAGAAAAAAAATTCAGCCCCCTACGGTGTGTGTCGATCGAGAAATTAGCTATCCAGTCTACACTCGTCTTTTGTACCAGGCTGTAAACATGTTTATTTCTGCTGTAAAGATAGTCTTTTTTGAATTGGTGTGTATGTGGTTTCAGGTACTTCGGGAGCCAGCCTCAAGCAGATTCTCGATGAACTGCAGTTTTTAGCACTTCCGCATTGGACTCATATTTTTAGACCGGAGGTTGCCTCTTGGAAAAACCCTGATGATGTCATTGTGATGTCACCAAGGTTATCAAGGCTTTGGCTTGAGACCAAGACATAATTGATGAAAATTAGGTGTGAAGTTTGGAATATATTGTTGTTTGTTAGGCAGTGGTAATCTGAGGAACAAAGTTGTCAGGTTGCATTGTGGGAAATGTATGATCTGGCCTTTTTGCTTCCACACTCCACTTAAGGACAATTTATTAATTTTTTGGCCTGGACTGCAGGGGCATGGTCAGAGTGGTGACCAGGGATGGCACTGCCCCCCTCCCTTGACATTGTATTGACCACCCCAGCTGCTACCCCAATGTCGTAAGCTATGATTGGCTATTTGCCTGGTCAGAGACAGAACTTAAAATCCACAATTTGGGCACAACAAAAAGGCAGTGGGTTTCCTTGTAATTAAATGTAGCACATTTTCATTTGTTTGTGCCTCAGATGTGACTTTAGAACAAACAGCTTCTTTTGAGCCCTAAAATAATCAAGCCAAGAAGATTTATGTGTGGCCACTGTTTTATGTGTATGATTTTTATTAAAAGAATTATCCACAGGAATATTACAACTGTATGTTACTTTGATGATAGTTGTTAATAGTGAAGACAGAGAGGGCAAATAGTATTGATTTTTATATGTATGCACAGATACCCTGGCCACCCCTGCTTATGTCAATTGATCATCTCCATTCAAAAACGTGTGGACATGCCCCTGCTCTACTGCTCCAATTTTAGCCACAGTTTGAATGAAAGTCAACCTGTACACACATGGTTAACTTTGCTTACAATGTTCCTTACTTTTAATCTGAACTAACCTTTTTGTTATCTCTGTGAGCAATCACATTGTTTCACAGGATTACTTGACTCTACCAGCTAACTCTGCCTGTTTTCACAGACTCCGTCTCTGCGCTGGTTATTATGGGGTGTGTCTGTTGCAAGCACAAAAAGTCTGCCAAAGAAGCAGCAACAATAGCAGCAGCAGACATTGCAGATCTGTCTCCTAGCAACATAGATGGAGGGTTGTCCATAAGTCAAGGCCGTTACTGCCCCGACCCCACTCAGACCATCCCGGATTTCAACAAGGGCTTTTCCTCCAGCGCCATCTTCACCAACACCAATGCAAACCAGCGGCCCGGAGGTACACTCTGTCAAATACAGTAGGACTGTGTGTGTGTGTAATACTATGTAGTTAGAATTTCAAAATAAACGTAACACTTCTTTTAGTTACACATGTTTCTATTCCAAGGTAAGATTTTACTCACAAGTTATGTCTGTGTATTATTGAGTCTTCCCTCTGCTTCTGACCCTGAATTAATCTCTTTTGTACTCATCTAAAAAAGTGATCAGGGACGAAAGCCTTCATTGGAAAAAACTGCAGTGTTGTATTTGTCAGATATATGGACAACATCAAAAAGATTACAAACTAGATGTTTGAGAGATTGTATTTTTTATTTTTATTTTTTCAAGTCATATTTTTTGCTTTTTTGCCTTTATGTTATAGGACAGCTGAAGAGAGATAGGAAATGTTGGGAGTAGAGAGCGGGGAAAGACATGCAGGAAATGGTCGACTGGCCGGGAATTGAACCGGCGACCACTGCGACGAGGACTATAGCCTCTGTATGTGGGGCGTTTAGACCGCTAGGCCACCAGCGCCCCGAGAGATTGTGTTTTGAGATATTTTTGCAAAAAGACCGGATTAGACCAAAAAGAAAATCCCACCCATGAAATACACATACATCCTGAAACAGCATCATTATTGAATTGGCCGTAGTGTGGGCCACAAATAAACAAAAATGTTACATCAAAATGTTTGACGAAGAAGTGACATGTTTTCATTTTTTTTAATTCAACCTGAGGCTAATATGAAATTTCAGTTGTCTCATTTGTCAAATGTAAAGGCAATATTTCTTCCTTACTGAGACGCTGTAAAGGCGAAGTACGTCTCATTTTAACTGCAGCTGAACCAATAAATGTAATGAATTTTGCCCTCTATTGGCTCTGGAGATGTACCAAGATGGTACCTCTTCACAGTTAATATGAAACAGAAGAGTACTTACTCCAAATTATTTTAATTAACAGTATTTTGAGGTATTTGAGGATTTTCTTAAGACATGTAAATAGTCTGACCTGTTCCTCAGATCTTTCACAACAGTACTGCAAGTGATGCTAAGGCTGTTAAAACTCAGTGGTATGAACTTGTCTTTGTCTTTGCATGAACACACATGTAGGTGGAGGAGTCACTCTTTTTATAGCTCTATATGACTACGACGCTCGCACTGAAGACGACCTCACGTTTCAGAAAGGAGAGAAATTTCAGATCATCAACAACACGTATGTACACATGGTCACAAATGAAGCTGTATGTTTAAGAACTTTAGAACTTTTTTAGGAATTGTTGCACAAAAGATAGTCGATACGATTTTTTTACACGAGGAGCTGAGTAACGGACTTGATCTTCATGTGATCGAAGTCAAATGTGTTAAATAAGATGAGTTATTACTCTAAGTGGTTATTAGTTTTTTGCAACCATTAAATGCCACAAGCTGCAAGTTAATATCACCCACTAGCACGGAGAATTGCTGCTGGTCCAACATGGTCCATGTCCTACTTCTGAAACCATTTATCTTTTTTAAAATCATTACTTTTATAAGCAGTTTGATATTTTGTGTTTGATTTTGCAGAGAAGGCGATTGGTGGGAGGCCCGCTCATTGGACACAGGCCTCTCAGGTTACATCCCCTCCAATTACGTAGCTCCTGTTGACTCCATACAGGCTGAAGAGTGAGGAGACACACACACACACACACACTCATACACAGCAATTAATCTACGTACATTGTTCTGATGGTTTAATCTGAACTATTCCTGAACCTGTTCACATGAAGTTTAAGATTCAGGTCAAATGATGTGAGGTGTTGCAGTGATAACCTAATGTGTTGTTATCATCGCAACAGATGGTATTTTGGTAAGATGGGGAGGAAGGATGCTGAGAGACAGCTGCTGGGCCAGGGCAACCAGAGGGGTACTTTCCTCATACGAGAGAGCGAGACAACCAAAGGTAAGTAGATCACAAACCATCAAAGAAACAGACTTACACAAACTTTTGGTAGAGGCTCACTGCTCTAACTAGTGACAAACACTCAGTTTTTATCTCTCTTTTTTGTCGAATCACCTTTGACTCCGTTTCCAGGCGCTTACTCCCTGTCTATCCGCGACTGGGACGACAACAAGGGAGAACACGTGAAGCATTATAAGATCCGTAAACTAGACAATGGTGGCTACTACATCACCACTAGGTCACAGTTTGACACAGTGCCGCAGCTGGTAGAGCACTACACAGGTAACACACACACACACGCACACACACACACAGCATGCACACACACACACACACACACACACACACACACACACACACACACACACACACACACACACACACACACACACACACACACACACACACACACACTCCAATTCATGTTCTCTTTTCTCTGTTTTATTTTCTTATTTTCGCTTTTCAGCTCAGGAGCTCTTGCTTACATAAACTCAATTTAAAAATGTGCTTTCGTTTTTTGACAATGTTTTTCTACACAGCTGTAAAGAAGAACACAATTCTTATCTCTGTCATCAATTCAAACTTTATCTATACTGTTGACTACTGTGTAATGAGTACTTAACTATAAATAAGTAGGTTTTGTGCTACTTTTATTGGAAATTTCAGAATAGTTTCTGCCGTTTCCAAATATATGTTTACAACATAAATGTAAAACTACTAAATAACCCTTCTTAACCTAACAGTGAAATAAGGCGTATGTATCAATGCATAACAAATTATCTTGTACTTCAACATTTTCTTGATTTTAGAGGAATACTTCTTAGAGAATACTTCCTTCACCAGTTACTAGAAGTGAGAGTTTTTTTGACTTATTCACAGTTGTTTTAACAAGTCAGGTTCACACCCTCCACTTCCTCTGCTCCCTTACAGTGTAAATCTGCCCCCTAGTGGTGATCAAATAATCAGTCTGCAGGTGGTGTCTTTACATCTCGGGTTCATCCGAAGCAAACTCATTCACCTCTTAAAGACAGAGTTTATTAGTTTTTCTTGTAAATTATGTGACGTGCTGCTCAGATTGTTTGCTCATGTGGGTTTTGCAGCGTTTTCTCTCTGCTCTTCTGTGTATGTTTTTGATTAACTCGTCAGTTGCACAAGTGCATAAGCAACCTGCCTTGTTCTGTCTTTATCTCTCTGTATGCCACTTCTGCTCTCTGCTTTCTCTCCCTCTCTTGTTTCCTCTTTTCTTCGCCTGTCTGTTTGTCTCCTCTCTCACTCAGAGAGAGCGGCAGGGCTGTGCTGCCGTTTGATTGGCAGTTGCAAGCGGGGTATGCCTAAGCTGGCCGACTTATCAGTGAAGACCAAGGATATGTGGGAGATTCCCCGCGAATCCCTGCAGCTGATTAAGAAACTTGGCAACGGCCAGTTTGGAGAAGTCTGGATGGGTAGGAAGGGTTGGGTTGAGTTGCAGTGGGAGGAAGGTGACATCTGGAGCACACCTGGATAAAAAGAAGTATTAGAAGATGAGCAGGTACATTTAAATCTGGGTTGTTTTCTGTTCACAAGAACATCAGAAAATGCTTTGGGTGTAAAGAAACAAACACTTTCACAAACACCCTGTAAAGCCCTGTTCATCTGCCCGAGTCTGTCTACCTGCAGTGATATGCCTCAAGGATTGGGCCACACAAATACAGAACACACACACACACACACACACACATACACATACACACACACACACACTAGAAAAACTGCAGCAAATCCTTAATAAATCCCTGTATGTGATAACAATTACACAGAGGCAGCATCTTATGAATAAAAATGTGTGTTTCTTTAACATCCAGGTGTGCCAAGTTGAGCCCCTCCTCCCCTACTGTAGCATGTGCATGTTTCATCATCTCACCTCATCTCTTTATCATCCCCCACCCATCTTTTTTCCATCTTTCCACCCTCCACTTCACCCTCTTCCTCTATTCATCCCCCACTTTACTCTTTCCTTTCTCCCTGAATCCAACCTCCTGATACCATTCCCTCCGATAGGCAGCAATGATGGGCTGTGTTATTACCTGACCAAGCCCTGTCCAAACAGCACCCCGCTCACCTTGGGCCTTGGGCGGGACGCCTGGGAGGTGTCTAGAGAGACGCTGTCCATGCAAACCAAGCTGGGACAGGGCTGCTTTGGGGACGTTTGGATGGGTGAGAGTGACAACCTCTGATGTCCTCTAGAGGCTTAGAGGCAGAATTGTCCGTCTGGTATCGTCCTGTGTTATGTCTGATACTGTCCCTGTGAAAGGAGCTCAGTCTAAGACCAGGGGTGACCTGGCTGACTTCCTTGGCTGTGGTTTGCGGTCAACAGAAATTAGGTGTCTTATTTGAGTTCTAACAGATATGCAGCCAGACCAGATTACTACAAAATATTTAATCTTTTAACCCTGTTGTGCATTCCAGTGAAAAAGGGTCTTTCACAAAATAAATAAAGCTCAAACTTAGTGTGACCAAAAGCTGTCATGGCAAAGCAGTCAAAACTCATATTCCCTTCTGGAACCACACACCTGATCTAGGCAGTAATCTTCCTACCTATTTTAATTGTAGCTGTGGCCTCACAGCAACACGCACCAGACATGTTTTGTTGGTAGAACCAAATATTTGGCCTTGGCTGAGCATTTATTTCAGTGTTTGGAGGTAAAGTCTTTAGCCCAGGATATCCCCAAAATGCTTCTCCAAATACATTTATGACCAAGTTATGTTAATACTGTCCTGAAGTTCCTCAGACCACACTAAGTGTGTTACTTTTTGTTGCTTTATTTCTCCCAACAGTGTGTAACAACATTAGTGAGCAAGGAAAAAATGATATATAAACACTACAGAAAGAATAACCTTAAATTTCTTAATACTGAATCAGATATTTTTCAGTTTCAGGGATTTCGACTGAACACAGAACCCTGATATAGCCTACAGTTGTTGGGTTTCTGAGCCATACAGACTTTACTTCTGGAGCCCAAAAGCTTCGTCTGTCCGTGTAACTAAGTTGCAACTGGGGTTACTGTATGACGAGTAAACCTCCCCCTTCTTCCCCCCACCAACATCACCCATCTCATTTTGTGCATGCTCTTAAGAATAACTATCATCAGCATGCATCAGAAGTTTGATACCACATTGTTACCGCCTACATATTGTGTGTTGTTTGTTGTGTTTTACAGCCATTACCTTGTCAGTATGCCTGAAATTGGTTTGTCTGCCTGCACGGTGAGTCTCTGTGTGTCAGTATATTATGTGTGCACTCACATCCTCTTGTCTGTATGCCAGGCATGTGGAACGGTACCACCAAGGTAGCGGTGAAGACTCTGAAGCCAGGAACCATGTCCCCTGAGGCCTTCCTGGAGGAGGCTCAGATCATGAAGAGACTCCGCCACGACAAGCTGGTGCAGCTCTACGCAGTCGTTTCTGAGGAGCCAATCTACATTATCACCGAGTTCATGAGCCAAGGTACCTGGAGCACACTATAGATACAGTGTTAGCCATCACTCATGGATAGGAACCTCCCTGATGCATAGCTCATAAAACTGTGAGAGTGCATACCATCATCAAGATTGCAGCTCTCCTTCTTCTATAAGTGCACAGAATTAATTGAAAAAAATGTTATGAAAATTATAAAGGTATGAAAATGTTTTGCCTTCTTTTTTATTCACAGCCTGATTGCTTTCAAATACAAATAATGATTATCATGGGAAATCTGGTGGGTCGCTAATAAAGGTTCTATCTTTTTATTTAAGTCTTTAATCTGAAAACAAATTCTAGATCTTGACCAAAACTAAATATATGTCACTTGTTTCTTGGCTTCTTTCTGTATTTACAAACATTATTTTAAATTAAATTACTGACATATACTGCTCAGTACTGAACACATAAACAAAGCAAACTCCCAAAAAGCAGCCCAAACAGTCAAGACATTCAACTCAAATTTAAATTTTGGCAATTCTGGTCGAAGGATGTTACATTGAATAGGGAGATATTTCATAATTTGGAAGACCAAAGTTCAAGCCCCATGCCGCCTTCTTGGGCAAAACTCTGAATTCCATCCATCCAAGAAATCCTTTTTCTTTCTCTGAGCATGACCTTTGACCTCTGTGTTGAGATGGCCAGAGGGCAGGTGAAACATTCATTCAGTGGCCACATAAAAAATAAGAGGTTAGCATTTCAGACAACTAAAATGTATCACTGTTTGGATTTACAAAAATACATTGTATCTTAGAATCATTTAATTTCATATCTATTTGGACACTTTAGCAGGAAACACGAGTCAACTTCAAGAGGCATTAGGAGCTGATCGTGATGCTTCCATTTTGTGTTTTCAGGAAGTTTGTTGGACTTCTTAAAAGATGGTGAGGGTCAGAGTCTGAAGCTGCCCCTGCTGGTAGACATGGCTGCACAGGTGAGTTCAACTAAAACACACAAATATGAATAAATAAACACACCATTAGAAAGTTTAACTTTCGGAGCACTTTTTATCTGTTTTTGTTCACAGATTGCATCTGGAATGGCGTACATCGAAAGGATGAACTACATCCATCGGGACCTGCGAGCAGCGAACATCCTTGTTGGGGACAATCTGGTGTGCAAGATCGCTGACTTTGGCCTGGCTCGGCTCATTGAGGACAACGAGTACACTGCCAGACAAGGTAAGAGCGTGTTATATTAAGTACATGTGCGTGTGTGTGCGGGTGCAAATCAAAGAGAGCGGAGGAGAGCCATGCTTGCACAATGTGATGATTAAGAGTGTCTGCCTCTGCCTCCATGCCTATATTTTTATACATAACCTATCCTAATTATATGATTATGCGTCTTCACTGTGTTGCCATGGTTTCAGGGGCGAAGTTCCCCATCAAGTGGACGGCGCCAGAAGCAGCGCTGTACGGACGCTTTACCATCAAGTCAGATGTCTGGAGCTTTGGCATCCTGCTAACTGAGCTCATCACTAAGGGACGGGTGCCATACCCAGGTACTGTGTGACACCTGCTGTTTTTAGTGTTTCATAATCTAACACAGTTAGCATCCTCTGCAGTGATTACTCTCCATGTTTAGTTTATAACCACTGTAAAATGTACACAATGAATAAAGTTTTACTTAAATTTGCGCACTGTATTAAATCAGAAGGTGAGTTTAGAGCCTTAGTGCCTGGATTAAAACTAGTTATACAGAAAGGTGGGGCATTCTTATCCACCGCCAGCTTGCTGCACAAATGATCCTTCATAATGCCTTTTCTTGAATAAATTTTTTCTTTACCGCGCACTGTTAAGAAATAGGATTGAATATGAATTGATTTAATGAGGGATTCAAGTCTCTTCTAGAGTAGTTCATGTGGTTCATGAGGAAGACAGCTGCAACAGATGCAAGCAAAACACAAGTGAACGTAGAAAGCAAACTTACATCGGGTAACATAAAGTAAAGAGAAAACTTAAAGATTACAAATCGCATTAAATGATTATGATGCTATAAGACATGGCAAATTATAGCAATGAATATACCATAACAAATACCATGAAAACATGGGTATAGTGAAATCAAATTCATAAAGTACTCACTTTGAAAACACTTTACAAACCTCCCGGCATACTTAACACTAATGGTCTGGATTGTTGCTAGTCTGTTGCTGTTTTAATTTTGACTAAAGCTAAATATGAACATGTTGCTGTGTGCTTAAAATAATCTACTTTACACACTTTAACAGGATCTGCTGTCAAAATGAAAAGCCCTGAGTAATGCAAGAAACAAATAAATTACATATAGATGACTCAGTTGTTTTTTTTTAGACATGAGACATGAGACATGAGACATGTTTTGTGTTTAGATTAGTTTTATCCTTGAAGACTTTGAATCCTCTATTTAAACGCTTGACCTTTTACGAAAATGTCCCAAATGAATACTGACGTCTCTTTATGTCCTACAAAAGCAAAACAGACCATCAGCGAGAAAACTGATAATGAAATTGAGAAGTTTTAAAGTTAGTGCTGCGTAAAACAGGCAGAGTTTGCATTATGTTGACAATACGTCATCTTTTCATTGCAATAGCCAACACTCTGTGTGATTCTTACAGCACTCTTGTTTTTCCCCTTTCTCTTATTTCCAATATGTGTTGTTTTTTATTTTTCTTGTATTTTTAATCCTTTCTCGTCCCCTGCACCCACATTCCCCCTCCCTCCCCCTCCTTCCAGGCATGAACAACCGTGAAGTTCTGGAGCAGGTGGAGAGGGGCTACAGGATGCCCTGCGCCCCAGGGTGCCCCACCTCGCTCCATGAACTGATGCTGCAGTGCTGGAGGCGCGAGGCTGACGAGAGACACACGTTTGAGTACCTGCAGTCCTTCCTTGAGGATTATTTCACCGCCACAGAGCCGCAGTATCAGCCGGGAGATAACCTGTGACCACACACAAACACACACGGGGGACAGATGTGGAGCAATAAAAGGACAAACAACCATTACACACATATTAAATTACATATCATTGCATTGTTTGATTGTTTATACAGTTTCCTCCCTTTGGTTGTGAACCACTGCAAACCGTTCAGGACAAATCACTCCACCATGTTGAGGTGAAAGTCGGAGCTCTGCTTGTCAGGCCTTGCAGTAATGTTGCTTTACTCTGTAGCCATGACAACAAGGAACTGAAAGAAGATGTAGATGGTTGTGTTGAGGTGGGGGGAAGTCAGTTTGGTACATGATGTGTTCAGTTTCCATGTATGTTCAGATCTTTTGATGTCTGTAACTGAGAAAATAATTATTAGCCATTTGTTGAACTAAGATAAAAAAAAAAGTCCAAAGGGTTTCAGACTACAGTTTAAACAACATCTTTCAAAAAAATGTAAAATGAAGCTGGTGAACCTGCATTGTAACTGAGGACATTATGCACACAAACACAGACTCCCCATGTCCATCTTAAAGGATGCGCTCAATTTAAACAATGCACCAACATGTGCCTTAAAGTGGTCAAATAAAGGGCTGTTTTAGATTAAAATACCTTTAGTTCAGTCTGAGAGATGATAAGGAATGCTCTTTGTTTGACTGTTAATGTTAATAACAATTTTGTATGAACTGTCTCATTTGTTGTTTTAATTTAACTCAGACATATCTGAGCATCACAAAGATTCCTATATTGATTAAGCATGTATAGCAAACAGTTTCCATCTGTTAGGAGGCCAGGGAGAAATGTTGAATACAAAGGGGAACATCAATGTCTGTAGACTTTGGAAAGTAAGTGTTTTAAATGTTTGTGTAACCTTCATGTTGATATTCCCCTGTCACATTATTATAATAAAGCCATCTTTTTCGGGTTGAGATGTGTCTCTGATTTTAATTGCATTTGTAAATGTTTTGGTTGGTGTTTCTTTTTAATTTTTGTTAATGACAGGTGAAAAATATTTGAAGTAAAAGAATAAAGGATAAATGACCATTTTCTTCATTTTAGCTTTACAGTTTTATCTATTTCCTGAAGTTAACCTTTAAGACTTGTGTGACCATATATTCCTATTTGAAAATATTTCAAATTTCTGTAACGAATTTAATTTTAAAGTCAAACTTTTAAATGGAAAATTTGTGTGGATCTAACTTAGAAATCAATTATATCAGGCTTCAAGTCGTAGCTTATGAAATAAGTTGTAGCAATAGGTTTTAAAAATAAAATGTCATTGTATATCTATGGGCGACTGGCATTCTGGCACCAGAAAATGTCTATCTGTTGAAATTCTTCCCGCCCTTTTCCGTTTCTATCTTTTTCTTCATTCACACTCATGTCAGTCTTCTGTAAACTACTCTTCCCATAATTCCAGAGGTGTGAAGTGAGGCCAACTACGGGTGCCTGGATGGCTCTGACAGTAAGGCACGTTGGAGAGGCACAGTGGAGACTGGGGCGCACGAGAGACAGAGCTGGAATTGCAGAGGCAGAGACGCACGGGCGCACGGTCGATTTTCGCCTCCCGCATACTGGGGAGTCCCGTGCCTGTCACCAAAACCAGCGCACAGGGCTCGAGCGTGGTTGTGTCAACGCATGAATTGGGTAAAAGACTGAAAACCAACCTCTCTTCTTTCATTTTTTTTCGTTTTCCCCCTCCTTTTGTGTTTTTGCTTTTACGTCTTTGTGGGTGCAGATATTGCTTTGAGCCAGAGGAGCGGTTTCTCCGTTGAGTCGCACGAGACGGTGGCGCGCGACGGCAGAAGGAGACAGCGTTTACATTGATGTGGGAGGACTGTCTCTCTCCGACGTGGGGCGCCCAGATGAAGGGGAAATGCTGCTCGCTGACGGCTGCAGCCGTCAAGGCAAATGCTCCGTGACCCGCGCGAGGAGAGGAGCGAACCACCGACAGCAGCGCGAGCTCACAGCCCCGCCAGCCAGCGTTGACACCCCAACAGCTCCAGCTGCCAGCGCGAGCCCCGAGACTCTCTCTCTCTGGTGAGTGCGCGTGCAGCGTCTTGTGTACACAAGTCCAAAAGATTTGCTTAGGCTACTGTCCGCTCAGACAGTTGTGCTGCGCACCTCTGGCTACGTTTCTTTCTGAGTGTTTTACATTAACCTCATCGCTGCCAGTGACGGACCGAGCTCTGCATGCAAGCTGCTCGTGCTGCTGGGTAATTTGGGCTTAAGTGTGGGTATGCAGTGTGTGGTGAAATCTTAAATGATGATGGGAACACACACACACACACACACACACACACACACACACACACACACACACACACACACACGTAATGTGGTTTATTGTGCGTGCATTGAACCCTGCGTCCCCCCACCTGTTTTACCACTTCTCACCTATTAGCCTCATTTAACTTAATTTGTTCACAGTGTAGGCAGGGTAACACTATACAGTTCTTCCCCAGGTAATGTCACAACGACAACACACTCATAGCACACAAATATACATTGTTGGCTTGTTTATTTGCTGCTTCTATAGACTGTGAGTGACTTTGACTGGACTTTCTTATACTGAATTTAAGGAACACATTTCAGAGTTTTGACTATGAGCCCAGCTCTTGATGATGGGCAGATGTTTGCTTTACATATAAACAGGAGACACTGAGTGTCCTGGTGAGCGTCCGTCTAGTCCTCCCCCCCCCAACCCCTGGGGGTTTCCATCCAAGCAGCTCCCCCTGAGCTGTCAGGGCAGTTGTAGGCAGGACACAGCAGCAGCAGCAGCAGCAGCACATCCTGCAGTGGCAACAGGGCCAGTGAGCTGAGGAGACACGACGTACTCATGGTGGTGATTATCAGCTCTTGTCTGTGCTTAGTGGGGAGGAGGAGGAAAGGGGGAGGCAAGAGGAGGGCTAGAGAGGAAGAAAGAGTGCATGAGACGGAGAGAGGGGAGAGTTTGAGTTTGAGAGGGGGGAGAGGAGTCAATGTCGATGTCTGAGAAGTGACAGTTGGTTATTTAAGGGCCCCTCGGAGACGTGCACAGGCTGCCCCAGTGCAGGTGCAGTTAGTATGCAGAGTGATGCTCTGTCTGTCTGTCTGTCTGTCTGTCTGTCTGTCTGTCTGTCTGTCTGTCTGTCTCCCACTCACACAGTCTCACTCTTTCAAATGCTGCTCAAAGAGTGAGTTCTCTCGTTGGACATAATGAATAATTTCCACCCTCTGAGTACTGGAATGAAAAGGAAATGGCGTTACTTCGGCATGCTGCCGCTGTCTGTCAGACTTGTCTTTAGTGTATGGCCTTGTCTGTTTGAGTGTGTATTGTGTGTGTGTGTGTGTGTGTGTGTGTGTGTGTGTGTGTGTGTGTGTAGTTATGTATGTATGTATGTATGTATGTGTGTGTGTGTGTGTGTGTGTGTGTGTGTGTGTGTGTGTGTGTGTGTGACACAAACAGAGGGAATGTGAACATATAACAGCTTAGGCCTATTGTGCTTCCTACCTGTGTGAGCGGGGCTAGTTGTCATGGTAACGGCCTTGTAGCTCCGTTGATGTTCCTCCTGTCCTCATTGGCAGGGTCAGTGCACCTAACACACCACATCTCGTCTCAAAGCACTGTGTGTGTGCGTGTGTGTATGTACTAGTTTGTGTGTTTGCATGCACATGCGTACTTCTTAGTGTGTGTGTGTGTGTGTGTGTCTTTGTGCTGTGGAAGTACCTTTTGTTTGCACCTTGCTGCAGTTCGTAGGCGTGTGGCGTGTTGATGGCACAGACAAGCCTGTGTGTGTGTGTTGGTGTGTGTGTGTGTGTGTGTGTGTGCGTGTCGTGTGTGTGTGTGTTTGTGTTGCAGTGTCACAAAGATACACCCTGCTGATGTGACAGCCGACAGCCTCAACCAATCACCTGTTTCCTCTCTTGGCCTATCAGCATGTGAGGTTGCCGTTGTCAGACATCCTCTTGATATGGAGGTCGTCATGGAGATGGAGAAGACAGGAATGGACACACTTATTCATGTATGGGTGCGCACACACACACACATGCATAAGCCAACATAGACAGTTGCAACTTCAATCAGTAGAGCATATGTATTTACTTAAACTGATTTGGAAGTTTGCAACCTGTTGAATGGTTGAATGTAGGTTTAGCAGAGTGGCGAATTATTGTGAAAAGAGGTCTGAACAGGAAGTAGTTTGAGGCTCTTTGTAGTCCTATCTTTCATATTTTTACCTACAGCTGCAAACCCTTAAATTATTTCCACCAGACAGAGCTTCCAAAAAAAAAAAAAGAAAAGCTATCCGTGCAGAGATTGAGTCTTAATGCTAATACTCAAAAGAAATCACAGCTGCAAATGTTTAATTTCATAATTTAGGCTTCTTGCTGTGCTCAAGATTTGTCAAAGATTTCTTTGCACGAATCATAATTGAAAGTCACCCCCCAGATCATTACGGTTCTTCCCTTTGATCTCTTCATAATAAAAGCACTATGCATTCAGAGGGAATTAACACCAACATCATGAATGAGTCAGGCCGTTATTTGTCAGCACTTGAAATCCCTCCCAAAATACATGAGACATTCATTTAAGGGTACAGACTCAAACAATCCCATTCACAGTGACAAAATCTGAGCTGGATGATATGAATGTTTCTTCTGCGGTTGTTTTAAAATAAGAGCTGTTATTCTGCACTTCAAGGTCCCCCATGTCTGCTATTAGGAAACAATTTCCTACACTATAAAGTTGTCTAATTTTAATAATGAGTGAAAGAATATTTCACAAGTATTTTACAACTTTATGTTTCCCACTTTGCAATGAGCTACCGGAAAAAAGGAAAAAAAAAAGAGTCATCACTTTGTCCTTGGAGTGAAGGGTCCTGTCTTTTATGACTCCTATTAATCTAATCATCACCTGAAGTGAAATAGCTTTCGCCACAGGCAGGTAAATGTGGTTCAACTCCTACCCACACACACAAACACACACAGCTGCACCCACACACACACAGCAACCATTTAACATTAGTGTAAGCAGTGTTTGTATGCTCCATTCTGTCACCTCCCACACGATACATTCATAAAAGCTCCTCCGCGCCAAAGCCACTGACTCAATAGAAGACATCTCCCCTTGTCTTTTCTCTCCCCACCTCCCCCATCATGTATCTGTCCCTTCCTCCCCTTCCCTCCTTCCTTTCCTATACATCCCTCCTCACCTACCTCCCTCATTTTCCTTGTCTCCCTCCTCACACCCCCCCTTCACAAGGCTGGTTGCAGCCGGTTTGAGTCTGACAGTAGAGAGGAAGCGTCGACCTCTCACCTCCGGAGGATAGAGGGAGAGGGAGGCAAGAGGAGAGGGATGATGGAGGGCAGCGGGGTTGAGAGGGGGTGTAGGTTGGAGGGGGGGTGGGGGGTGGGGATGAAGCTGCAAGAGGCGAGGGAGAGGTCAAAGAACAGGAGGGATTTGTGAAGAAGTAGGGAGAGGAGGAGGAGGGGAGCTGGGGGGGAGGGGACCGAGAAACGGGGAAGAGAGAGAGAGAGAAAGAGAGGACGGAGGGGTCAGGGAGGAGAAGGAGTGATAAATGAAGGGAGAGCAGCAGAGATGGATGGACGAAGCAGGGAGAGATGGAGCGCATGAAGAGAAGGGGATGAGGAGGAGAGGAAGACGGAGTGTGAAGCTGCTGTGTACCTCCCTAACAAGCTGGACAGAATCAGCTCAATTATTAAAGAGGAGCGAGAGATGGGGAAAACACGCAGACGTACACACACACAGACGCACAAAAAGCATCACTTAGTCTGGCACACAACACACACACACACACACACACACACACACACACACACACACACACACACACTTCCTGTAGATCAACATATGAACACATGTACAGTACGTCTGATTTCTTATCCATGTGCGTCAGCGTGTTGTTTTGAGCGCTGTGCGAGTGTGCGTACACATGTGTCTGGGTATGTGTGTTAAAAACAGTGAGTCAGAGGATAAGCAGAGACTTGTTAGTGATTCTCCTCAACACCCCCACCCCCCCAACTCTTCAATTTGGCTTCGTCTCAATGTTCCACCAGCATGGCTTCAATGTCGTCCCATCAATATGAACAGATAATCAGAGCACTGAGGGGTCTGTCTATAAATCCCTGACGTGAATATACTTCTCACCTTCTTCCCTTCCTCTCCTCTCTCTCTTCCTCCCTCCTCTTCCTCTCCTGCCCGTTCCACCCTTGTTTCTAGTTCTCTTTCTTTTTCCCTTTTTTCCCTCCTTCTCTGAGGAAGTGTATGCCCCCAAGGGACGAAAAGATTCGCTACCTTCCAGGAGAGAAAGAGATGTGCGTGTGCCTGAGTTAGTGAGTGTGTGCGTGCAGAGATGACAGTGTGTGTGTGTGTGTGTGTGTGTGTGTGTGTGTGTGTGTGTGTGTGTGTGTGTGTGTGTGTGTGTGTGTGTGTGTGTGTGTGTGTGTGTGTGTGTGTGTGCATGAGTGTGAGAACACACACTTCCGGAGACAGGGAGGGAAAAGAGAGAGAGACAGACAGAGACAGAGACAGAGAGGCAGGGATGAGCAAGTGAGGAGCGAGTGAGAGAGTGAAATCAGGAGGCTGTGGAGGGGGAGGAGAGAGGAAGAGATAAGAGAGAAAGACAGAGAAGAGTCGGGAGAAGGGGGAAGATGGATGAATGCACTGCGCACTGAGTGTGTGTGCGTCTGTGTGTAAAAGAGAGAAAAAGAGAGAGATGGAGAGAAGCAGGTAGACAGAGAGGGACAGAAGGGGTTTCTTATCCTCTCAGCAGAAGTCATAATTTCTTAGAGCGTGCACAGATGTGTGTGTGTGTGTGTGTGTGTGTGTGTGTGTGTTTGTGTGAAAGTGTTACCTCGCTCAGGCTTGAAGCCAAGACACTAAGAGGTACAGCGGTGCATCGTCTGTGTGTAGTGTGAGTAGCGTGTGTGTGTGTGTGTGTGTTGAGTGAGGCTGTGGCTGATGAGCTGTCAGTACCTACAGTTGGAATGTTCACAAGGCGGCCATTGTTGTTCAAACAGCCAGCAGCCTTCTCCTTGGCAACGGGCGCTGCAGCAGCGTCTCCCACAGCAACTGTGGAACAGGAGTATGGAGGGAGGAAGAGGAGGAGGAGGAGTCAGGAAGTCAGGGCCGCAGCACGGAGGCCCCTCTCCAAAACACTGGCCTCAAGGTCTGAGAGTGTGTTGGGGTCCAAGCATCTGGTTTGTGTGTCCTCTGTGTGCGAGGTAGAAAAGCCTGACTGCGTTCAAGTGTGTCGGTATGTGAGGTTTTTAAGTGAGTGTGCGTCAGTGTGAACATGCATCCTTACTCGAACTTTCTCCATGTTTGTGCGTACATGTCACTGTGTGTGTGTGTGTGTGTGTGTGTGTGTGTGTGTGTGTGTGTGTGTGCAGCTGCGTGAACTGTGTACGTGGGAGCGTTTTTGTCTTTGCTCCTAAGTGGTGGGTTTCATCCTCCTGTATTTGCATGTGTTTGTGAGTGCGCTTCAGACGTTTTCCGTGTGTGTCCCAGTTTGTGTGTAACATGTGCACACTCCTAGCTGTTCCCAGCTGGCACGGTTGGTCACATGACCCGAGTGAGGGGCGGCCATCAGCAGCGCCAGGAAACCGCCTGCAGGAGAAAAAAAGAGAGAGATAGAAAGAGGGGAGAGATAAAGGAGAGAGAGTCAGAGTGAGTTGAAGATGAAGGAGGGAGGTGTTGGGTAGTGGGAGAGAGAGTGAGGGGGGTGAGGGGTGTGCAAGTAGAGAGAGAGATCAGAGAGGGAACAGTGAGGGAGAGAAGTAAGGAAGGGAGTGATGGAGGAAGAGGAAGGGGTGATACAGTCCTCCTCGTCTTAAAATAACTTCAACAGTCAGATTGGGAGACAGTCAGATGGGGGTGGGGGGTCCTGGTTTTGTGTTGACTAATGTTTCCAGCGACTTCTTCTCTGGTCCCATGTGTGCATCCTTGGCTGAGCCGCCACTGTATCTGCTCTGTGTGAAGTCTGTTTACGTTAGATGTGTGTCTGTGTGTCTGAACGTCTGTCTGCCTTTTTGTTTGTCTGCACATATGGTTTATGTGTTACTCTGTTCATTTATATGCTTTGTGTGACTGTTTGCTGTGTGTGTGTCTGTGTGTGTGCATGTTCGTGCTCGTGCTCACTCTTGGCAGGAGATACAGCAGCACGCACTCTGATGATGGAGATCATTAGGAATTTCCTGCAGCTGGGGAGGAGGTGGTAGTGATGGGGAGCTTTTGGAGGGAGGCGGGCAGGACGGGTGGGATGTGAGTGGGTGAGAAAGAGAGGAGAGGTCAGATTGAAGGAGAGTGTGAGTGGGTGGGAGGGAGGGTCTGCGTGTCAGTGTGTGAGTTGGACTTTCTCTGTTTGACTGACATATGTGTGTGCTGCACTGAGCTGCAGTCTCCCAAAGCCTAAAGTTCAGGTCTTTTTTGGAGGGTTATTGGTGCTAGTTTGTGTGGAAGCATGTCGGCCCAAGTACTGTGATAGCCTCGCCCTCTTTGGCAAAATTACACACACCTCAAGCTCCGCTGGAAATGGTCTGTCGATTGGCAAAGTTTGGAAGTGCACAAGTTTGTCTTTGTTACTGATTGTTAAGCCAAAATGCACTGCAGTCAAGGCAAGACCTCTTCGCTTTAATGCTGTTTTGCAATGCGATCGCACTGAAACTTTGCACAGTGTAGCCAAGTATTGAGTATGTATTAAAAACTTTTTCGACAATGGGAATAAAATGAAAGCCTTAAATCAAGCCTGTCATTCTGTCAGTTTAAGATGATGTCTCGGTTGTCAAAGTTGAATGTTGCACACAAGTTTTTCTTTTCTCATTTGGCAACATCATTCTGCATTTGAACTCCTTTTAATTTGTCTTCCAGCATCATTGTCCCTTTAACTCATACCAGTAAATTGATATGATCACAACATGCAGTGCGTTCACAGCTCATGTGCCACTTTAATGTGTTGCTGTGCTGTGACATGTAATGCAATATGTCTCACTGGCCTGATGCATGTTTATTATCCAGACCACATCATGACAATGTAAACACCTCAAGAAGGACTTATCAAATGTAAGCAGTGAAGTTTTGAACACTTTTATAGACCACCTTCTTCATTTTTTCTGATAATTCTAACAGCTGATTGGCCTTCGTGGGATCGGATGTATACTCTTGTTTCCTGTATGTAGGTAGGGAGCTGTTGGAGCTGCAGGTCGAGGTTGCATCAGGGTGTAGAGGAACGAGAGTCTGATGGTAGCTGAGTTTCTGCTCGGTGTCACTCAGTCTCTATGGACCCACTCCCCCCTTTCTCCCCTCATCTCTCTCTCCTGCCCTCACATACTCTTTCTCCATCTTCCTCTCTCTGTGTTTTATCCCTCCTTCTTCTTATCTGTCTAAACCTCTCTGTAGAGCTCCCCCTCCTCCTTCCCCTCACCCACCTCTCTCTCGCTACCTCTCTCTCTCCCCTTCACGCCCCCCCCCTCCCTTTACACCCCCCCATGCTGTTTCGGTGCTGCTGCCTGTCTCTTAGCAACAACTGCACACCCGTTAGAGCTCAGTGAGTGCTTTTACAAACACACCCAGGAAGACACACTCATACACGCGCACACTTGCAGGCACACACACATGGGTGCAGGCGCAAACACATCCACAATCACACATACACACACACATGCAAGGTCTAGTTCCTCATTGAGGGTTGCTGCTGGCAGGCCTGTGAGTCTGCAAGCCTCTGTGGCAGTGAAATAGATGGGAAGAGAATAGATATGCTGTACAGCTACAATGTACAGAGTGATTGCTGCTCTCAGATAATACACAACAGGGCAACTGTCCAAATTGGAAATGACAGGTGCCCGTCTCACACTGACATGTGTGCGTATACTTCCTGTTGTTTTATTCTCTCCTGGAAGGGCACAAAAACTTTTTACATGCAGATGAAAACTACGCAACATCAAAAATATTCAGACATCATAGGAGAGCAGCTCTTTGCAAAACCGATTCAACAGATCATCATGTGGGAGCAGCACAAACCATCGGCTGTTTTCGCTGAGACAATAGTACGCCGCTGTGTGATCCAAAGCCCCCAGAGCCGTTCACACTAAAATGCACCAAAACGCCACATATGACGGTGAATATTATTGGAACGGCAGCTGATAGATGCCGGGAGTATTTGCTTAAACAATGAATCATAGTGGGAGCGTTTGATTGGCTGGCATCTAAGCCGGTCAGAATGCCCCCACCGAGCACAGTAGAGGGATATTTGCATGTGTGTCTTTGTTTTGTGTGTGTGACTCTGAATGCTTGCGTGTGCATGCCATGTATGTCTTTATGTGCAGATCGATGTGTGATTGTGTGGGAGGATGAAGCTGTGGGGGCATATTTGACTGTGTCTTTGTGTGTTGGTATGTGTCATGTCGCCGTGTATGCCTGCATCTGTGAGAGCTAGTGCGTGTGCACGTGTGCATAAGCACATGTGCGGCAATGTTTAATTAAAGCATGTGTTCTTCTCCTTCCCTCGCACACTGGTCAGATGGAGCCTTAATTAATGAATGCTGTTAATTAGACGACAGAGAAAGTGAGAATGAAAGAGACAAGAGGATGGAGACAGGAAGGGAATGAGGTGAGGGGGTTAAATAAGTATTTGTGGTATTTGTGTGTATGTGTGTGTTCATCTCCATGTTTGTCCGTCCCAGTTGTGTCATTCCTCGGTGCAGCAGAACACTGAGTCTGGTCTGCTCCATGTGCACAGCCCCAAACTCTGCTCAAGCAAAACTCTCTCTCTCACTCCCCCTCCTTCTCTTCCTCCTCTTGCCTCCTCCAACTTTTTCTCACTCCCTCTTTAATCTGTCTGTCTCTTCTCGTACCATCCTTCCCCTCTCTCAATCACGTCTTTTCCATCCCTCTTCTTATTCTGTCTCTCGCCTTCAGTCTCATACTTTCTCACCCATTCACGCTCTCATTCTCATGTCTTCCACCCCCTCCTCTCCCTGCACTCCTCTCTCTCTCTCTCTCTCTCTCTCTGTCCTCTCCCTCCTAATCAAAGCCATATGTTGGAGAGGGAGGCAGGGAGATCTGAGGATGGATGGGATTGTATTGTATGTGGAGAGTGTGGTACAGTTTTTGGAGCCAGCAGTGACTGTGTGTGCGTGCAAATGTGGCACGCATGCTCGTATTTGTGTTGTGTGAATGTATGCCGTCACGAGTGAGGTCTGATAGCACGTATGGTCCAGATTTTGTAAGACTTGTGTATGTTTCTGGTATTCTTTACTCCCCTTTCTCCTTTGCTTAGAGTTTCTATAATCCCTCCATCGCTCCTGTCTTCCTGTCACCTTCATCTCTCCATCCTCTTAACACCTCTCTATTCATCACCTCTCTGCTTCCCCCTGGTGGCTGTGATCATTCACACATTCTCATTCTTGTTGCACCCTCTAAGTCTAGTCCTTTGTACTGCATTTGAATAGTTTTGGCAAAATCTGGCATGCAGTGGAGTACGTTTGTGTGTCTTAGTGTGTGTGCTTTCCAGAGCTACTCAATTGTTATTATAATTTTAGGATTTTTACATCTCCTTACTCAAATTTGGTGAGATTGAAAACTACCACACTCAATCCCGTACACAATACACAACCCTGTGATTCTACCAATAATCATTAAGTGATAATCCACAATGTGTGTTAGAATAGAATAGATCAAGTGGCACAGGTTTACATGCATTCCCACAATCTGCTGCTGTGTATCGAAATGAAATATTAACTACAATTAGAGAGTTAAAAATTTATACTGCAAGTCATTCCACAATAATTGCGTCTGATGTGAGATGGTGCAGCCCCCACCAAAATACTGATTCTCGTCTGGTCTGATGCGTGCTCTGACATCATGTACTAATCTCTTATTCTCTTTTTCTTTCTGCTCCATCCTCCTCCCAATCCTTTCTTCCCCCCTACCTTCTTCAACTCCCTGTCCCTTCTCCTGTCTCTCTCTTTCTCCCCGTCTATCTCTTTCTCTCACTCTAGCAACCATGGGCAGAAGACAGGAGCAGAGGGGAGAGAGAGAAGTATGTGAGCTCTCCACTGCAGTATTGATGACCCAATGATCCCCTGCAGAACAGAGCCAGTCAGGCAGACAGAGTGAGGCTCAACTCAGAATCAAAATCAGAATCAGAGCCACAACTCTTCGGTAAAAGCAGCCAATTTAGCAGGATACGAATGGTAAATGTAATTTAATGTTGTAATGCTGCTGTGTGGGTGGAACAGTTAATAGAGTAGAGTGCATTACAGATTAGGTTTATGGCCCACCGCCAAAAATATTGACAATGCTATCACATCTATCATTTTTACAGTGTTTGATGCCTCAATGTTACAATATTAGTGGCATGGAGTTTATATTAAACTTATGAAATATAACAAGTTGATGTTCACTTTTTTGTGGACTTGCTACCAATTTGATAATATTGTTTTCATTTCTGTCCAAAGGTACTTCAATCTTCTTTACAGCTGATACAGGAAGACAACTACAAGGACGAGAATATTAATTTACATACAGCAGCAAACGTCCCTTTTTCTCTCAATACCAGGAAGTCTGTCCACCTGAATGAGTGGATTGTCAGAACACCTACATTCTGGCCAAACTGGGCTCGTCGGGCTTCAGTGGGACTCAGCCAAAAGAATAGCATTTGTTGGGGGACTGGAGGGGCTGCAGGACCAGAGCTCTGGACCCAGGGAGCTTGGGCCCCAAGAGGGGCCCCATGGATCCTTTATGATGGACTGGCGCTGTTGACCTCTGATCGTTTCCCCTCCTCCTCTCCTCTGCCCTGGCAAACGGCCTCCAACATCAGAGAAGGCTGGGGCTCAGCACCTGCCGGAGGGGGCAGTCGGAGACTCATACTAACCCTGAGATACATGCATTTTCAGAAACATTTAGAAACATGCAAACGCACATAGACCCAGATGTGCATGCACAGGCTGTTTCACAAGCACACATGGATAATTGTGGACAAATGGATATCAATGCAACATGTGGTATCCGTAGGGCCAGAACGGTCAAGAACTGTCACACCAGAGGCCATAAACACAACCTCACCTCAACCTCTGTCTTTGGTACTTGGCAATCTCCTGTCTCAACCAATCAGCTGGCAGACCCAGTCCTTAGTGCAGAGACCAGACTGTCTTCAACCTTTTGTCCAGTTCCTATTGGTCAAAACCCAAACACAGATCCTCTGCTCTCCCTGTGGAGGCTGAGAAAAAGTATGCACTCCGCAGCTCTGGACGCCCTCGATCCCCTGTCACCCTGCGCAAATCCTCCCGCCTCCCGACGTAGTATGGAGGACGGGGAAAGAAAACAGGAAGGGAAAGAGGAGGAGAGGAGGAGGAAGAGGTATTAGAGGAGAAGATCTGGAGGCCAAAGGAGGAGGAGGTAGCTGTTGGCGAGAAGCAAGAACATTCATCTGCAGAGGCTGTTCTCCCCACAGCTCCCTGTCCTATAGACATTCCTCTTGCTTTAACTGTTCCCAAAACCTGTTCCTAAAGCTATACCTAAACCTGGCCCCAGAATTGGGCATAGACCTGGACCTAATCCAGATCTAGGCCTGCGCCAAAATGTGTCCAAAAAGCAGGTCCGAAAAGTGTCATGAAAAGGGACAGGCAGCACAGTCCTTAGCTCGTCAAATTACCCCTCATCACGAAATTTGTGAACGCATCCACCATTGCTTCACCCCTGCTAACTGGAAGGGAGGCACCTGTTGCAGAGTTGGGAATAACTCTTGCCAATAACCAGAGACGTAGGCGTTATGTCGGCGTAAGTTAATTTGTAGTTACATATCATTGAAGGTAATCCTTGTTGTAACACATTTTTTGTACCATGCATTATACAGTTATTATAACAATTTGTAGTTCCACAAGTTTTAATGTTGGTCTTTGCTTTGTAGGTACGGAGGATAGTGGTCAAGGTGGCTCGCCATTCCTGTCAGCCTTAGCCGCCGGCAAAGAGCTACAAAATTTTCAAGTTTGGAGACAATTACAGGAATAGAAAAAGTCAATTGTGGGAGTTCGGAAGGCTCAGAGGTAGTTCGAGAGCCTACCGCACTTCTACGCATGAAAAACAATGGAAAGAGTGTGATGGTGATGTTCCCTCCCGGAGAACTACCGGTTATTCTGAAACGCAGACGAGGACGACCACCTAAACAACCTCAGCCGATAATCCAGGAGAGCTCCAAATGCTGGGACAGTGTTGGTAATCCAGACCAGCCAAGAAGCCCCAGAGGAGACGTCGGACTAAACTCCCTTGCCTTACCCTTCCTATGTAATGATACTAATGATGTGAAAACAGAGTATGCGGATGTTCTTTCCAACCTGGCCTTTTTAACCGCCAGCCCCCTGCCACAGGCCGTGCTCTCCTCCTCGCTGCTGGACACCCAGTGAGCCAGAAAGCTTCATACCCCCTTGGAAAACCCTGGAATATCTACCCTGCTCCATCGGCTCACTGGGACTAGACGCTCTAGGGGGGGCAGGGGAGGTGGAATTGGAAGGGGTGGAGGAGCAGCAGGGGCAATGGGGAGTAGTGAGCGCAATAAGAGCACTTTCAGTGACTTCTTTGAATCCATTGGCAAGAAACGGAAACTGAGCCCCTTGTCTGAGTTCGGTTTACCTAGGAAAGGGGAAAAGGGTGCAGGTGGGGTTGGCAGGGGAGGGGGTGTTGTAGGAACAGAGCTGGGGAGAGAAAATAGTCAAAAAGAGACGATCAAGAAAAAATGGTGCACTCAAAGGAGAGGGAGGTTCAATGGGCCAGACTGGCCCAATGGGGCAGGTGGCTGGGTGGAGGAGGGGGGAATGGGCAAAGAGAAAAGTTTTGGTGGGTATCAGTTCTGTGGATCTCCGAGAGGGGGCTTCTCTTCCTGTGAGGTCAGAAGGGGAGGTGTTTACAGCAGTCAAGGAAACAGAGGGGTTGGGGCAGCAGGAGACGACTCACAAGGCCTGTTTGCTGGATATTTCCGGTCACTCCTCGACTCAGATGATTCATCTGATCTATTGGACATTTCCTCCTCACAATCAGACCCCCGTTAAAACTCATCAACTCCTGGTTTTGAGCCATCCAGTCCAGCTAGTGGGCACAGCTGGTCCCCTGCATTCCCCAAGTGGAGCAGCAAGGGTGCAAGTTCTGGGGTTGATGGTTCAGCCCAGACCCACTGCCCCTCCGCCGACCACCGTACAGTTATGGCAGCCTAGCCCAAACATCCCCAACCACTTCTACATATCCCAAATCCACGCCTCCATCTCTCTCACACTCCCCCAGCTCCCCCCACCCTGCCTCCTTTGGCCACTACTCTCCTGGCTACTCCTCCTCTTCTCCTGCAGTGCCACAGAGATCCTCAGACTGCAGCTTTTCTTATGGATCTGGACAAGGCAGTAGCAAGGCGGGTACTGTTGGTCAAATGGGTTTTTCTAATTACCAGCCAGGGGCTAAGCGAGGCTACAGTGGATACTCTGCAGCAGGTCATTCTTCAATGGTAAGAGGGGAGTCAACAGGCCCCTATCACCAGGGGGAGGGTATATGTCTGTGGCTAAAGGCAGCCCTTTCAGCACCTCTTCCTCTCCTGATGGTTTCAAGCATTACAACTCCAATCAGTGGAGCTACAGGTAAATCACTTTCAGCACCTGTCATAATAGTAAAGAAATCGAATTTATTTTTAAAAAATTCAGAGCTGATTATTCCTTCAAAATTATGACTGAGCATTCAAATATGTGAACAACAGGGATTAAATCTATATCTCCATAAATATATATGAATGACCACATACTCCTCTGTGCTTGTGTCTCTTATTTTTTTTTATTTCTGTTTGTCTTTTCAGACAAGGTTATGGCAGCTGTCAGCAGACAGCTTTGGGCATCAGTATCATGGTTACAGTGACTATGGCTCCAATGAGTCCAAAGACATCTTGGATAATCTCAAATTACACCCCCCAAAAAGCCAAGCGACAACCCTTTCATGAAAGTCTCTCAGAATCCTCCTCTGACTCTTCACTATTGCTCTGCAGCCACTGGTAGTGGACCTAGCGCCACAGGTGGCATGTACAAACACAGTGAGGCTGTGTCTGTTAGTGGAGAGGGGGTCAATCAAGTCTGTCCAGCCTGGAGAAGTTGATGATGGACTGGCATGAGAGTGCTTCAGGGCCCTCATATAACTGGAGCCAAAATGTCCTCTTCCAGGGTGGGGGACCAGTAAACCGGAAGAGGTCGCAGGAAACGTATTGAACAAGAAAAAGAAGGAGGCTCTGCTTACACTCCGATTCCCATCGAGCCCATCACCAACCCCTACTCCTGGACCAAAGCGGGGAGGACGGGGCAGAGGGTCTAGAGGAGGCAGAGGGGGTTTGTCTCCTTGTCAAAGAGAGCGGCTAACAGGGGCCAAAGGCAGGGGCAAGGCTGCATCTACATCGGTAATGGAGGGGCAGTGACTGCTGGTGGTCCAGAGGGGGCCTGGGCTGTTCCATGAGGGGCTGGACTACTACAGCGGAGACAGCAGCAGCCTCTCTCCCCTGGCCACTCCCAATCCTGCACCACCTTCAACCTTTCTCCAGGACCCCTGTGAGTACCCTTCCCCTTATTCTGCCCATCCCTCCACACCATCCTCTGAGGAGCGTTATCCAGCCTTATACCCTGGAGAGTCCTCCTCTTCCCTCTCACCCAGTGTCTCATCTCCCTCTTACCCTCCAAAGCCAAACACCTCCTCCACCACAACTTACCAACCCCGTCCACTCCAGGACCTTTCCCCCTCTTGCTCCCCCTCCCCGCGGTTGACACCCCACTGTGGTACTGCCCTGAGTCCCCCACACCGCCCCCCTCCAAAAGAGCCACAGTTCTCGCAGTATGACTCTCCCAGCTATTGCAGTTCCCCCTACTGGTATGGACAAACGTCTCACAGCAGCAGCCCAAGTCCACACTCACACAGCGCGCACTCAAACACAGCCATACACACACACAGCAACCCGCACACAAGTCCTCATGGAAATACACAAGGCAATCCACTTGCCAGCCCAAATGCCAACACACAAACGCACATTAACCAAACACATGACACCACCAACACAATACACAGCAACACACAAACCTGGGTTCACACACCAACACCCATCCCACCTCACACCTCCAGAGCAACCCGCTATCCCATTCAAACCCCAACGCCAACAACACACACACCAACTCCAGCCATTCTTCCCAGACACACTCCAACCCCAGTCCAGGCATACACTCTCACTCAACTCCAGTGCTCTACGAGGAGTGTAGCCCCCCCCTCGACCTTGTCCCCCCACAACGGGATCTACCTCCCCATCCATGAGCACAGGCCTCCGCCAGGGCTCCTTGTCTCGCTCCCCATACCCCAAACCTCCCCTGGACTCCTCACCCCATCAGGAGGACACTAGCGGCTTCTCCTTGTCCCACCAGTCCTACCAGGCCATGGGACAGCGCTACCCCTCCCAGGTGGCTCAGGGAGGTGGCGTGCTGTGCCAGCTCCTAGACCCAACCATGATGACAGCTTCAGCGTCACCAGCCTGTAACAGCAGGTAGGTTAATATTATCTTGACACAAACACAGCTACCTTGAAACTTAAAATCTTTGATCTAAGTCTTAGTATCTTGGTATTTTCATGACTTCAAGAAGTTCAAGAATAAGGTCTAGACTTTGCCCAGAATAACCCGTTCACCCATGTAGCACACAGTAGGAGTTTAATCTAGTAGATATATTATCAATGAATAGAAATACTTCATTTGGTATAGGCAAGGGTGGCACCTCAGTACAGTGAGCAGGAGGAAAGGGAGAACTCTACATTAATAGTGATGGTTTAATATCACTACTATCATATGTATGAGGACATGTCGCTGATACATTCTATTTTTTTTTTCTATTCACATGTTCAAATAAAAACATCAAATCAAATCAAACAAGAGTGGAAGTCAATATAGGCAGCTGAGACAAGCAGTAGAGAGTGTAAAGCAGCCTTAATCCACACAAAGTGCACACTGTCATCAGCATGGCCACTTACTTCCTGTGAACACTCTGGATTGTTGCTTCCTCTGTTAACACGTGTCACATTTACCTTGCCATAAAACTGACATCAATGAATGTTTTGATGTGCTTCTGCAATTTAAACAAAAGAGTGTAGAGAATGCACTGACTGTGACCTTCTTCAGTGGAAACCAGGGTAACATCCATTCATCGTTCTAAAATGCAATTCCATCTTTTAATGTCCTGACAAGTTCAGAAGTCCAGTGCGTATGTGAAAGGCCCTTCACATTCATAACATTTATACATTTTCTGGATTTGTGGACATTACGAATTTGCGATCTATTAACAGCTCATTTCAGATCCCTAGTAATTTCACTAGGTCCATGTTTACACAGTTATCTCATGTAATTTAACTATTTTTGGATTGGAATGTTCCAGCTTGTGTCTCACTACATATTCAAGCTGTTAAAGTCAATGTGAACACGCAAGTTTAAAGTACCTTTATCTTGAGAACTACTTTACAAATGCAAAAATATCACAGTGACTGAATGACTGTATTCCTTCAAGTAAAGTATGCTTACAAGACTTAAAGAAACGGTCATGGTTAAGTTCTGATTACATTCATGGAATGATTAGATTTTACTACTGCAACAATATTCGTAGCTCGGCCTCATCTGCATCTCTTGACCTCTTTCTCTCTCCTGTTTTGTTTCAGGTGCATTCAAGCTTTTACAGATTTTCAAACATTTTTTTCTTTTTTTTTGGTAAGGAGACTTTCTTTGTGAGAGACTGTGAAATGAAGGGTGAGAATTTAGCTGCCAGTCTTGGACAGTAAAGCTTTAATTCTCCAGCACTGACAATCAAGATCAACTGCAACCTAACACCCAAGCATGGACACATACACATTCACACACACAAACACACACACAAATACAGTACAAGCATGTGCAGATTTATCCACTACCTAAACATGAAAAAATAAAGTCATTACATGTGTACACTCACTCACACTCTCTGCTGGAATGAGGGAATGGCTGAGAGGAGCTGACAGATGAATACCAGACGCTGACAGACAGAGTGTAAACCCTGTTTCCTCACCCAATCGAGTCCTTCTGTGATTCACAGAGGACTTTATCTCCCAGAAGTCTGTATTTCAACCAATGTTTCTAGTCCTGTTCTGTACATCTGCAATATTGAAATGCTACAATCACACTGCTCTCTCTTTCTGTCTTTCCTGTTCTCTCTCAACCTCCCCTCCTCTGCTAAACCAGCATATGTGGTCTGCACTAGACCTCCAAGAAACCTGCATTTCTGTCTTTGTGCCCTAGCCTGCACCGCATCTGAGCCCAAATCTACTTTTTAAGTACCATGAGCCTAGCAAGCGTCCTGCTCTGTGCACTCCTTGTGTTGTGTAACATGAGAGAAAAGTGGACTTAACCAGTTTCTGCTCTCGAAAATACCAGCATCTGTACATACGACTTCAGCTCCAAGCCAGGGCCACCCTCTTCTCTCTGAAGGTCCGCCATCAACACGCCCTCCTCAGCACCCTGCAATGGTTTCTCTGCTCTGTGGGGGAAAGAGAGAGGACTGCAGCATGGAGACCCAACATCCTGTGTTTTGCTGTTTTAACTACAAGGGAAAGAGACATTGAAATCACAAAACGGCCCCAAAGAGACTGTTGTTTTCTGTGTGGGAATGTGAAGGGAAGGATGTGCTTTGCGTGACTGCAGAAATGCATGTATTTGTGTGTATGTGTGCAATTATATGTGTTTCTGTGTGCGTGTGTGTGCGTGCCTGTGGGGTCAAAAGGAGTGAAACACCCCAGGACACCAAAGTCTTGGCGGGGCCTCATTCTTTCTTTCACTCTCTCCCTTCTTTTTTCTGTGGTCTTGTGTTGTTTGGTGGTTTTTGTGATGAAAAAATTGTATATCTGTCTGTTACATATCATGTATGTATCTGAGGTGCAAAATATTTAAATACACATTCTGTTCTTGCCATTGGTAATCTTGTCTATAGTATTTTGCTTCTTTAAGGGATTAACAGAGGTGTGAGCATGATTGTGTGTGTGTGTGTGTGTGTGTGTGTGTGTGTGTGTGTGAGAGAGAGAGCGTGTGTGTGTGTGTGTGTGTGTGAGAGAGAGCGTGTGTGTGCGTGCGTTTAAGAGCCTCCCTGAGTATTGGGCTTTGCCCAGGCTGTCTGGGACTGTGAGGGAGAGAGTTCAGTCAAGGACACAATTCGACAGGGAGTGAAAGGGAGGGGAGGAGAGGAATGGAGGATGTGTTGGAGGGGAAAGAAAGAAACCAGACTGAGGAAATCAGAAAAGAGTGTCAGAGATGTTTTAAAGCCACTGCAACAAATGCAAAAATATGTTCTGTTTCAAATTTTCTCTTCCAAGCAAGGAAATGTATTAAGACAAAGGCTGGAGGTACCCAATAATTACATTAAGGAACCCTATGTTCATTTCCTATCCTTACAGGGGAAACTTGCTCAATGATAGGGCAAACATTGTACATCTGCAGCTTGTGTGTATGTGTGTGCGTGCCAAACAGACAGAGGGACTGAGCAAGAAAGAAAGCAGATGGGGGAGTTTACTGGCTGCATGTTGTGTACAGTTGTCAACAGGCTGACTAAATAGACTCAGACATGGCCGGAGGAAATGTGTTTGCTGTGACATTCCACTGTATGGTGGAAGAGGACACGCACTGTCAACAACATGACATGACAGACAGAGAGGAAGGGGTCGAAGAGCAACAGCTCTTAGTCATTTCTTTTGTACTATATTATTCACAATGACAGTATTTAAAAATGCCAATTTTTGTTTTCTGTGTTGAAATTACGACCAAATACTTACCATCAGCAAGCTGTTAAAACAAGTAAAATTTTCAAAAATCACTTCTAAAACAAAGAGGCCTATTCAGGTGAGAACATTCATTACAAGTAAAAGTCCTGCATTAATTCTTATTAGCCTTATGTAAGTATTGTCAAAATATGCTTGAAGTAAAGTCTTCATTTTGCATCCCTGCCAATATAAGATATAGCTTCATCACAGACATTTTTATGAAAGCAGAATTTATACTGTAAGTCAAGTGGTAATTCTTTTTAAGAATTTTATATAGTAAATTTACACAATATTTATGTAATCATGCAATATTTCCCTCTGGTGGCCAACATAGACAAGTGGAATTAAAACTAGAGTAAAATGTAAGCAATAAAGTTGAGCTGCCAACACTATAACTGTAGACTTTTTGAAATACAGCTGTCTTCATGAGTAAAATGACTTAGTTAAAAGCCACTAACAAGGCTGGGGTTCAATTTCTGCTTTCAAGGTTAGTGATTTGTCATCACACGACCTGTTAATCAAATGGGGGGGTTATTGGTCGCAAGTGAGAGCTTATTGGGAGTCCTTAGCAGAGTTAGAAAAGTTGAGGTTATCTAATTGTTGAGCAATTAATCACGCTTGGCTTCACTTTAATATCCTTTGCTAATGTGTATTCAAGTTTGGCATCTCAGCTGAAAAGACTTCCATTTATGTAATGTTTTTGGCCTGCTACTCATATTCAACAGTGTAACCTCAAGGAAATATTTACCCAACAAAGAGGCTAACAGGAACTGTATGAGTTAGTTATGGGCTAAATAAAACTTCGGCCACTGCCAGTAAGGCCAACGATGACCGAGGAATGCGCTTCGTCATCACAACTTTCCCCTGGGGGTAAGGAGGAGAAGAAGGAGGTCGCGAAGAAAACAGGAGGAGGGGTGTTCTCAGCTGGGACTTTCCTCATACCCTCCAGAAACACTTTAATCACAGGGCACCGAGCCGGAGATGTTTCCCGGTGCTACCGTCGCCACCGGGGAGGTATGTGGATGTGTTTACGGTGGTGTGGCCGCGGTGGTCACCCGATCCGCTCGGGAATTCTGCTTCTTATAATCCCACCGCTTCTCCTCGCGCTCCAGCTCCTTGTTGTCGGGCCGCGGCTGCCTCGAGCTGGACGGCTGGGGGTGGAGGAGCAGGAGGGCGCGGTGGCCTTTTCCGTTCTTAGCATCGAGCCGGTGAGGAACTCGCGCCAACGGGAATCTCAGTCACGGCAGCCGGGTCTGGATGAGGAGGAGGAGGAGGAGGAGGAGGAGCAGGATGTGGAAGATGGGAGAATGAGGGAGGGGGATCGAGCCTATGAGGACGAGAATGAGATGCTCTGGCGCCAGGTAACGACAGATTAAACTCAATCTGCGCATTGTTGCTTAAAATATATAGACCTATGGTATTTATTGAAATACAACTTTAGATTTTTTTTTCATATTGCACATTTTAACCGTCTGAAACTTGTATGTTCTGTGTAAGTGTGTCTCTTAAATTCTGAGATTACATAAAAAGTAATTATGAGTAGGCCTACTTTATTATGGGGAAAGAATTTTATAATCATCTGCAGGCTATTCACCTTATGTTAATGTGTAAGTTAACGTGTGTGTGTCCACTCTGTGTGATATTTTGAACTTTAAATTCAGGATAAATACAGGGATATTATATTTAAGAAATATCATCAATATCTGAAAGCTTGTGAAAAATGTTCCAGTGTGCAAAATGTCTCAGTGCACTTAAACACTCTTAGTATAGGCTACACAATACATCACACGAGTACTTCTGTACCTTGTAAAACTATTATATATTATTTTAAAATTTTAAAGGTATTTTGCAGACTGTCAAGCAATACAATGAGTCAGAAGTGAACAATGTTCTGATAAACATTCTGAGATTGAAAAAATATATACAGAAGTTATATACCAATTATCTCCTGTGTGTTGGTAAAAAAAATGTGCGACTTAGTTTGTAACAAAGTAAAATGAGGCAACAAAAACATCAAAAATATACAAATTGAATAACCGTATTATTTACTTTAGGGGAAGGTTACAATATCTGGACTAAGAGGAGACAGATGAAGGGATAATGTCACTGAGTTCACCATACATGAAATAATTTGAAAAAGAAATCCTTCTTCAGAGGTTTCCTCATCCAAATAACTTATCATCCTGGGTCAGTGCGCTGCTCTGTGAATTATTACAGGCATGATGGAACAGGTGAGGGCAGGGGGGGAGCACAGCATTAACCCCAGATCAGAGACAGGTGACATCTGTTCTCTCTATCACCTTCAGCTGCACAGAGCTTCGGCCCTCCTTCGTGTGGGTGCTGGTGTCCTCCCTTTACCTCAGCCTCCTTCCTCTCTCTCCTTGCTCCCTCTCTCTTTCATTCTCCTTTTCTCTCACTGTCTCTTTTTCTGCCCAAGGCTAAACTCTCTGACTCATGCTAGTGAATCATCAACCCCCCCTTCCCAACAAGGTTGCCATGGTGATCACAGGGCTCAGTTTGAATTGTTTGAGGGGGGGTGGGGTTGTATGTTACTGTGCCTCAAGCAAATATGTTGCCAGCAGGACAGAGGTCAGAGGTCAGGTCTGCAACCTGCCCCTCAGCACGAATACCTGGGGCAAGGGGTGCACACTTTCACACATTACAGTCATTCCTCTGCATTATTCAGTCTCAACCCACTCCAGTGACTCAGTTCCTTGCACTGTAGTATCAATGTATTGGTATTTATATATGTGCATGTGTGCATGTTGCCAGTTGGGACCCAGAACATTGGAGGTGCAGCCGTGGGCAGCAGACCAGCCGTCCTTCACAGCAGAGCTCAATCGTGTCATCACGTATATCACAAGGCCTCAGGTATGAAACATGTCTCACCTCTGCAAAGTTTTATTAGAAACAGAAAAATGACGATAAAAACAAATTCTCATTAGTGTCAAATCAGATGTGATTGAAAAGTCTTAATGCACTTTATGACTTTAAAGACCTTCAATACAATAAACACTGCTATAACTGTATATAGTGCAATTTCAATTTGTTATATTCTGTTAATATCTTACTGTAAATTCAAGCAAACTATGAAAAGTAAGTGCTGAGAAATAACAGAATGAGCTGTTATAAACTCTGAAATTAAAGAAAATATTTAGTTGCAGCACTTTGTTTTTCCTACATATAAATTATATAAATTATGTTTTCTTAAACCTCTCTTCCCAGGACACAGTGAGCAATTTGTTTTTTTAATTCATTTTTATATGAAAGAGGTAAGAGGTTTTAAATTTAACTGTGTAGAACAGGAAATATAAGCAACATCTAGGTTTCAGATTCTAGAATGAGCCCCTCCGTTCCTTACCCTTCGCTAAGCGACACTGGCTGTGGAGGACCAGATGCACTCCGAAAATGGCAATTAGTTATCCGACAGTGTGTTGTGTTACAGTCAGACAAAAGAATAAAAGATGTTATTAGACATGATAAGCGGTTGGCGTAAACTAAAATAACGTTTCTCTCCAATAACAATATGATTTAGAACAAATAAATATTGTGAGAAAAAAGTTAGATTGTTTTACTTGTAAAGGTTGTCAGCAGACAACGGGCAACTTCTGTGTCATTCCTAAAACATAACCGATATTACCAATATCCACCTTGGAAAAGCAAAAACATTGTCTACTTGGATTCATTTGATGTATAATATCCGTGGTCCTCCATTTGTACATTTTTTGCTATCATAAAATGCTATCAATACAGATTATTTTGCACAAAACAACAACAACCACAACCGCTCTCTATTCTTCTCCTTCAACAACAACCGCTCTCTCTTCCTCTCCGCCTGTCTTCCAACGGTTGAATTTCTGGATTGGCAGCTAGTCACAGAATAAAATAACATGTTTTGCTCTGTACATTGATATAAGGATGTAAATGTACATACTTATTCTAAGTTAAAACAAATAAAACTATAGTTTTATAGAGGTGATTATACACTAGTTTTAACATAGTAGTAAATATTATATCCTGTTTCCACCAAGTCTGTTCTGCCAAATGCTGCTAACTTCTACGTACTGCACCTTTAAAGTGGCAGACTTCTTTGTTAAGTGACCCTTTCAGGTTTATCTTATGAACCATCTTTAGAGGCCCTGACCCTCAGGTTGAAAATGACTGGTCTAATATCCAGGGCCCTTCTTGAAGGTCTCAAGCTGCAAACATATTCAAAAAGGATGTACAGATATCGAGCCAAGAGTGTGAACTTGCCAGGCTTTGAGAATAATCAATAAAGACTTCACTATTTATACTACTTCACTTCTACAACTGTAGACTTCCAGTGTGGAGGTTGACATAGCAGTAATATGATCAGCCAACACTATCCGTGTCCTGGCAGCAGAATTTTACAAAATCTGGAGCCAGTGAGGACTTCCAGTTCCAGCTTGGAAACTCCCATAGAAGAGTTAAAACTTAAATATAGTGCCAAGTACTGGGGAACTGAGAGGGAAAATTCTTCGTATATTGTGTTGATTTTTGCTGTTAGTGTTGTAGTTTTATCATCAAGATGAATCTTGCATTTAGTAGTCAATTTTACCAGAAAATTGTTTGCTTTACTTCAGGCTAGTTCTTTGGCACTTCATTTGTTAAACGTAACAAGAAATCAAACAGAATTATTCACTATTTTATAAAAAATGCAAAGATAGGATGAAAACCAACATTGAAGGCTTGTAAAAGGATCTCACTTAACACTGAAATTAAAATATCTGCGAAGCCTTTCACACATTTACAAGCAGATATATGTATTTTGCAATGTTTAAAACAGGAAAGAGGATACAATTGGCAAATGACTAATCTCTTCTATTCACTGTGACATACTTCATTCACCTACTGCTGCATTCTTTAAAGAGACTATTTCCCAGCTCTAGAGCCTCTTTCACATCTTCCTGTCTGAAATGGTCTCACAAGTTTCAAAAGACAAGCTTTCACACAACTTCTTCTATTTTAACTTCCCCTTGCTTTACTTATATGCGACTAAGGACTGTTCTCAGAGCGCCATCATACCTATCTCATACATGCTCTCCTCTGCTGTCCATCCTCAGCTCAACTGCTCCAGGGTTTTGTCTCCAGGTCAGACTCAGGCATCACAGCCTGCCATAGATTCCCCCCACTGGATGCTGTGCGCTGAGGACTGGCTCCTTCCAGCAGGAGATACACCATGCGTTGCTTACTCCTTTAGGTGTGCCCATACATCTTTACTCTCCGTGCATGTGTCTGAGCATGTGCTGTGATGCTTATGCATTCATGTCGTTGGCAGAGTTGGAATAAACAATGCATATTTAATCATGCATGCGATAATCTTCAAAACACCTCTCTGCTCGTCTGCTTCTCTGTCTGTCTTTCCTTCCCAGTATGGATAGAGGAGACGCAGAGTTTCTGAAGACTGTGTCAGGGCTGGGATGTGAAGTCCACAGTTTTGATCCCAGCAACTCCAAAGCATCTGGCCGTCACCTTGGCAACAGTTTGGCAAGTAACCATGGGGATGGAGGCGTGGTAAGCCAGCACAAGATGTGGCTGGAGTGGCGAGCGCCAAGGAAGCGCAAGCACAAGACAAGAGGCAACCTGGGTAGTGTTTCTCAAACACTGGCAGACATCATGGCAGCTTTGGGACATCACACAGTGAGACACACACGCGCACACATACTCACAGATATTTGGAGACACATTGCCAAACGAACATACCTTAGAGTCTTTTCGACCCACCATACCCAGAAAGCTCTCCTACTTCTACGTTCCCATAGCAACAGGGCTCTGCGCCATCCCTGGCTGCCATGGCAACAATTTAAGTGTGTGAATCAGACTGGCTCAGTTACATCCTGCAGCCGCAAGAGGGAGCTACATACCTTAAGTTTGAGTGTGTAGGTTGACATGATCAGAAGTTAGTTGATACAAAAGGATGAAATTAATAAGATTTACATTTCTTTTGAAATGTTTGGCCTCTGGTTAAACCTTTGAATTAAATCAACAACAAAAGCAGTGACGATATAAAAAACAAATTAAAAAACTAAGCAAGAAAATAACTGTAAAAATAGGATCTCTTTCTGATCTAGACTTTTTAAAGCATCAATAGATAAACACTTATTATTTTTACTGGAAATGTATGGTTATTATTGTGCTGTTCCATATACCATATATACTTATAGCTGAATTTTATATTTGATACAAATGTACAAATAATACAGACATGATGGAGGATTCAAAACCAAGAGACAATACAGAGAAAGTGAAAGGAGAGCCTCTCTGGATAAAGGCAATACATTAAAAGAAACATAAAAACAGCTCAGATAAAAGGCTGCCCATAAAAAACAGATTAACATATAACCTGGCACTCTAATATTCCATACACTTCCACATGCATCTACATTCACTGACAGTTAACAAAACTCAAATATAGGAGTGCTGTTAGCCTAGCGGTGTAAGGGTGCACCTCATGTATAGAGACTATAGCCTTCCCAACCTCGACCATTTGCTGCATGCCTTCCCCCACTCTCTCCTCCCGAAATTTCCGGTCTCTCTTCATCTTTACTATCCAATAAAGGAAAAAATGCCCAAAAATATTACTTAAAAGAAACCACAAGTATAAATCATGTCAGCCAGTTCCTTGTACCATTTCTCAGATCTCAACCCCTTAATGTAAGGCACAGTCTGGTAGTTTTCTTTGGACGTCCCACAGACAATATTAAATCTCTTATCACTTCTTTATTACCTCTATTCCTCCAAGGTTCACTTCCTGTATGCTGACCTGCTCAGTGCTGAGTGGAGAGTTTTCCAGAACTGGATTGAGTCCGGAACTCTGCAGAGTGTCCATCATGTGGTTGCCACGGTGCACCTGCAATGGGCTGGCTTCGAGGTGGGCGGGACTGATGAGGAGGTGCTGCGCTATTGGTTCAGCATCCTGCAGGGTCTCCAAGCTTCTGGACTCAAGCTGATCCATAGCTCTGCAGGGGAGGGTCAAAGCGTCCTGAAACAGACAGTAGCAAATGCACACAGCACCTACACACTCAGCTGGGTCAACGTGAGACACTGACTCACACTGGGATGGACACAGATGTGCACACATGAGCAGAAATTCAGGATTACCTCAAAAAAAAGAAAGAGGTCACTGATGAAATATTTTGCAGAGTTACAGTTTTCCCACTGAACTTTTTTTGTCCCCTGCCTTGTGCTCACACAGTTCTTAACATGACACCTCCCTCTAGTGGAAATGTAAAGGTTTGTCTTTTTCTGACTCCTTGCACAAAGGGAAGTACTGTTATTCCTGTAAATGCTACTATCTTTACTAAGAATTGGGTCAACAGATATACATTTCCCCTTTAGAAAAACATAAAACGTGTAAATGTGAGCTGAAGCTACAGTTTGTATACTATTTAATTAGGTAAATATCAATTAGTTGTAATGCAGGTACAGACATGTTTTCTCCATTTTCTTCTTTCTTTTATAGTTGAACCTTTGATTGTATTGCAGTATGCAGCTTTATTTTGAGATGAATATGATCAGGCGGCAATTTGAATGCATATTAAGCACATAATTTATGCATCTCTGTACATCACTGTAAGGCCTTTAAAACTTGTTTATGTGCAATAATTCTTTAAATTGATAAGAAGATGTTATAGAAAGATACTAAAAATATGTTGGATGTATGGTGCCTTCAGTTATATAATATTGAGGTTTTTGTATGCAACATGTCTGCATTTTGCACTCTACTGTGTACTGTAAAACAATGAGGTGAACACTGAAAACTTTAAGTGCATTATTATAAATTAAATAAGGACAAAGTTTACTCAATGTTTTGGCTGTTCACACAATAACCATGGTCACCTCTGGAAACAACTTTTTTATTATTCCTCAGACAATTCATTTAATTTCTTTTGGGTGTGGCATAACAGATTGACAGTTGTTGCCTTCTGGTAAATATAAAGTCACACAGACCACAGGTCTGACGATTTTAATGTAAGTATAAGGAAGCGCTAATTATTTCCTACAATTTCTCTGTAGATATTCCTTGTACTAACATGAAAAAATGGACACACTGATATAAAACATCTATAACAGTACAGTTATTACATATGACAAATAAGAAGTGTATTGTTTCTTACATGACAGCAAACCAAATATTGACTTTTTATGAAAGATGCACATTTTGCCTCATCATTGCTATTCAGACCACTTGGTTCTAGACATAGATGAACGTTTTCACCTTTTCAGGAAAATGACTTGGCTCTGTTACTGCAACGCATGTTTACTTCAAGTTTTGACAGGTGTACAATGCACCTAACACTCATCCTGTTAAGCTTACATTCCATTAGTTTACCTCCATAAGTGCTTCTTTCCACAGTAAGCTCTTATTCTTACAGGCCAATGCCAGTCATTCCTCGGACGCGCTCCAGCTCGCTAGAGAATACGTTGGAATGCGCATCTGCCTCCACCCTCCGTTACGCAAATTACGCACAGATGTTTGCCACTAGTCAGGGCGGAGTTGCGCTTTTTACGTTGAAACTTCCACATCCTGCTCTCGGCAGAAAACAGGCTGACAGGCAAAGTAACCAATCAGTTTCGGGGAAGTCTATCGGTCGACCAATCAGAAGTTCACAATCCCGGGCCTTATGTGTTCTGTTGAGCTTGCTCGTATACTGTACCGCTGACCATTTCTTGTGAAAATCTTGAGGCAGGACAACAACAAGTCTATATTGAGACGACCTACAGTAGCAGATTTTGACGGTGAGTAAAACATTTGAAGTCAATTGTGTTTTAATAGAGTTACGTGTTCAAACCTACTTTTGTTTGGCGATTCCTTTGATATATAAGGCGTCTACAAGTTACTTCCTGCTCCGACAAGGCCGAGATCCCAAGTGACATTGTAGCTAATGTTGAGGGCGGAAAAGAGTAGCATTCCTACTTATTTATTTACTTGTTCATACTTAGGAAGGAGGAAATTACGTTTAAACATGATTTCAAACGTGTTTTTACGTCCTTTTTTCAATTCCACTTTGACAGAGAGTGGTTAACTGTAGTGCCGGACACAGCATTAACCACACCGCGCAAGCAGTGCCTCTCATAGATACAGCTGTTAAAGTTCTGCTTTTCATCAAAGGATCATAAACCTGAAACAGTGTAACGAAGCTTTGGCTGAAAATACGCCCTAAAAAAAGGTTTTTATCAAACCAACAAAAAGCCCGGACATTTGAATCCACCCAGCTTTCACGTAATGACCTCACCACTTTCTGAAGCCTCAACAGTAACATGAAAAACTAGTAATTAGGCAACCAAATGGGGAATAGGAAGCACCACAGGGTACACTTAGAGTAAGCTCAATTCTGCCTGCCTGGACTGTTTTGTTTGGAGAGTCTGCAGCCACTGCAAATCTCTGAGCACCAATGGGAGTTGTCTTTCTCTGAACAGATTCCATATGGCACCCACACTATCACACTGAATGTGATTTATCCAATACAATATGAATTACACCCACTACTGTAAGAATGATGGTGCACAAATACCTCTATGAATTTTTTTCTGAGTTAAAGTGTTGGATTTTCTAGTTTCACATCAAGTTGAAGGATGCGGGCTGTTTGCTGATTGTAGCAGGGTTTTAGTTTTGCTTCTGCTTCTAATCCAGTGTTTATTTATACATGCGTGTCTGGGTGTCACATGAGTGTCTAAATTAAAAACGGAACTACCTTAAAAAAAAAAGCATATACCAATAAAATACACCAGGTAATTATAATTTCCCAGAACCCTCAGCAAGATTCTTGTGTACTTTTGTTGAACCAACAGTCCAAAATCCAAAGAGGTTAAACTTATGGACTTGTAAAAGGATAATACTGATCCCAATGTTGTTGAAGCAGGAATCACTAATTTTTGCTTGACAATAATTGAACTCTCGTTATTTTTTAACAGCATCACATAATACATGATAACATATTTCCTTGCTGTCTTGAAATATGTGCGCAGTTGTTGCCTCAAATGACCTCCTTCCTCCTCCCCATTAGGGTTGGGTCCCCTCACCCACAGCACCCCAACATGCCTCTGGTTACGAGGAATATAGAGCCACGGCACGTGTGTCGCCAAACCCTTCCTGCCACCATCCGCAGTGAGCTGGAATGTGTCACCAATATCAGCCTGGCTAACATCATCCGCCAGCTGGGCAGCCTCAGTGAGTATCTGCTGTGTGGTGAGGTGTCATCACAGTGTGTCAGACATTAAAATATGGTGTTTAGGGTGTGTACACTAGCAAATGTGTACTATGTATCAGGCAATTGAACATGTTTGTGTAAAGTATTATTCAATTGAAGTTGTGACACTGCATGTTTTTTGCTTGCATAATGCAAACTCAAACCTAAATCATAAGCCTGTGTGTTTTGATGTGTGTGTGTGTGTGTGTGTGTGTGTGTGTGTGTGTGTCTGTAGGTAAATATGCAGAGGATGTGTTCGGGGAGCTCTTTGTTCAGGCTGGAGCATTTGCGATCAGGGTCAATACGCTGGGCGACAGAGTGGATCGCCTGCAGGTTAAAGTCACCCAGCTGGACCCTAAAGAAGAGGAGGGTAAGCACTCCCTACTTTTGCTGCAACTACTTCTACTCCTTCTGCTACTGTTAGTGTCATTAATTCATTTGAATTTGGGAAATATAACCTTTGACTCCAGTTAAAATTACAATACGCTCCATAAACAAAAACCCTCCTCTCCTTGAGCAGCATAAATTATAAAAGACACTCAACCGTCTGTTTCTCTCCCAGTCTCTCTGCAGGCCATAACAACCCGCAAGGCCTTCCGCAGCAGTCTGACCCAGGACCAGCAGCTCTTCACCAGACCATCTCTGCCCATGCCAGTGCAGGACACATACATCACCTGCAATCCTCCCCCACCTCTTAACCACCTCAGCCAGTACCGGTAAGACTGAGCAGATTCACAGATACACATTCACGGCTCATAGTCATTCACAGGAGCATAACACGGAAGCTGTGATGGGAACACGTGCATGCTCATGTGGGGAGAGGGAAACCCACACATGCATGGCATATTTTTGTGAGGGCAATCAATTATTCAAACCCAACAGTCTGATGCACATGCTTCAAACTTAATCAAGCAGCTCCTAAAGGGGCCTGTCTTGGGCTTAATGATGCTCAATCTCCAAGAAATGCAGAGTGAGACATCTTATATTGATAGGAAATGTGCTGGAATAGTTATCCTGTTGCTCAGGGGACATGCAGCCCAAATGTTGCATGTTATGCAGATGCAATACTTTGTGTTGTTTATGTTTCAGCAGGAGAAAATCTTTGTTTTTAGACAACTTCAATTAATTATTACCCAATTTTGCTGGAATTAACAAAATCCTTAAACCTAAGAAAGCTCAGTTATTTGTTTTTTAAAAAGTAGTGCAGCTCTGCTTGTTAGTACAGCCTTCAATTTAATTGAAAAACGAACAAAATTGCGCTTTGAAAACAACAATTAGTCATAACGAAGCAAAAGACATCAGTGAGATCTTGAAAATTACTTGTACATGCAGCATGGGGAGTCACCAGAATTTAGATTAATTAGAGAAAGGAAGAAAATGGGGTGGAGGTGGTGGAGGCTTAAGTTGTTTTAATCATCACTGATGAGCAAATGAGAGTGTAACCCAAGCACACTTCTAATCTGAAGAGATTTTCTTTCATGACACGCTGTGTTCGAGAGTAGAATTCGGATTATTATCTATGTTCTTCTAAATATTGAAAGTGTGTTTTAGCATTTAAGGAAGTATCTAACTCAAGAAGATGTTCTGTTGCTAGAGAAGGTATCTTTTCTTGAGCTGAAAGGGGAAGTTTAATGGCTTGTTGAGATGTTGAAGCAAACATTTAAGGGCAGATAAAGATCTGTTAAGACACATGTCATGTCGAAGAAGACAGACTTAACAAAGTAAGCTGATCTTACCAACCCCAATCTTAAATATGTTTATTGCTTTCTCCAGGGACGATGGAAAAGAGGCCTTGAAGTTTTACACTGATCCCTCCTACTTCTTCGACCTGTGGAAGGAGAAGATGCTGCAAGATACCAAGGACATCATGAAGGAGAAACGCAAGCATAGAGTGAGACACAGAAGCATACTTACACACACAGAAGGAAAAACATAACAGACATTGAGTTATAACAGAAGGATAATGTTTGTCTCATTGTTTATAAGCATTTGGACCAAGACTGTTTTTCCAATGTTTGCTTTCTGAGCAGAAGGAGAAGAAAGACCACCTGAACCAACGGACGCTCAATCCACGAAAGATCAAGACCAGGAAGGAGGAATGGGAGCGCCGCAAGATGGGGGAGGAGTTTGTGGTGCCAAAGAATGACTTGACGTAAGTTGATGGATGGACTGTGTTAGAGAAGAGTTGTTGTAGTCAATGGTCCAAATAGGCTTTTGAATGCAGTTTAAGTTAGCACATAATAAAAGCTACATTAAATCCCCCTTTGGCTCCTCAATAAAATAAAATGAATGTAAATACCATTTTGCCCTGTCTTATCCTCCAATCTGTAAACAGTGGTTGGTATGTCCTGTCTGAGGATGTTGACAGTGGGCTGGGTGTAGTACTGGCTGTAGCATTTAACTCATAAACACATGTAAGAATGAGGTTCAGTTTACCTTATTGACTCAGAACTCATTTTCCTCTAAAGTGAAATATAGGATGGGAGGCTGAAAAGCTCTAACAATGTTGTACAGCTTTATTCAAGAATTTTGAACACTTCCTTGTATCTAGGTGGATTAGCAACTAGAAAGAAACGGGGCTAGTAAAAGTCCATTAGCTACAACAGCTGATGTTAGCGTTCAGCAACCTCCTGGCTAACTTGCCTATTCTATCATAGAGTACAGTATTGTGATCGAGGAAGTAGCTAAATGCTAATATTAGATGTTGTCTTCCTGTAGTGAAAGTGCAATCATCATGTTTATTTTTGCTCTGAACATGACATCATCTGTGAGATACTCTGTAAGAAGCGAGATTGAAAGCCCTCTCCACCGATAGAAACATGCAGATAAACTGAAGCTGTTCTTTTCCGGTTTTGGAAGTGACTGCACTTAAACTGTCGTTTTATTAACTGTGTAAACCGGTCAACACACACAGGTTTCACTTTCTATATTCATTTAAAAGTTCTTAATTTCTCAAGCAAGCAAGCAGTGCTTGATCCACAACTACAGATGCCAGGTGTAATTTATGAACCCAATTTGAATATTCTGGTTTCAGAGCATTCATGTGTCATACCGTGCTTTGGGCTGATAGTGGTGTCTTAAATTTCTGCTTTAAGGAATTCCACTGAGGGTCTGAATGGCAGCATTGGATCTGGAGATGGCTTCAATTCTGAAGGCCTTGAGCTGAGCACTGGCTCCTACGCATACGAACCTGGCTCCCCTATGTCTCCGCCTGGCACTGATGACTTCCTGCCTCCTCCACCTCCAGACATGTCGTAAGTAGTATCTTGAAGAGATGGCATATAAGCCCACACATTCCCAAAATGTGCTGAACACATAGCTTAACCACTTGAATTGAATGCTCAACAAATCTTTAGGTTATTGAGTTTGACAGAGCCAAAATAGGAAATAACTTTCAGCCTGTGATTCTTAGGTAATTCATAAACATGAAGCTCGTAAGTTAAAGATGAAAGTACATTTAAGAGTATTGAGTGAAATAAAAGGTTCATTTTTTTATTTAACTTGTTCCTCCCCTTCACTCTGTCACTTGCAGGTACAATGATGGACAGTATGGAGCACCACCCTCGAAGCGTGTCAGCGTACTGAGTCCAAGCCACCCACCTCCTGCTCCCCCCATGACCTCTCCTGCATCCAACTCTCGCCCCAACATGGCACCTCCCCCTGCTCCTCCCCCTCCTCCTCCACCCTCTGGCTTCGGAGTTCCTCCACCTCCCCCTGGCTTTGACACCCCACCTTCCCCTCCCCCGCCCACCTCTATTCCCTCTGGTTATCCCTCTCCACCTGCTCCTCCTCCTCCACCTGCCATGTCTGCTGTTTGTCCTCCTCCTCCGCCACCTTTGCCTACAGGTGGTGGTCCACCACCTCCCCCTCCACCACCGCCTCCACCTGGTCCTCCTCCATCATCCTTTAGCAACCCTGCTCTTCCCTCTGGAGGAGGGATGGCCCCCAGCTCTGCTCCTAAACCTCAGCCGGAGCCTGACGATGACCCTCGCAGTGACCTGCTGCAAGCCATCCGACAAGGTGAGACACCACAGGAACAGATACTAGCAACTAAAATGGTACAGATCTGATGTCAGTCCTGATTGGTTGGAATAAAAATAACTGAAGCTATTGAAGCATGGTTTATTGGTGCAAATTTCAATCCATATTCCTTAACTTTGATTTTTAGGTTGAACAAACTTGATTTTCTTTCCCACTACACATTTTCAAAATGGATTTTACAGAAGATTTGAAAGCACAAATTGCTCCAACCATTTTGTCATTTTGTTCATAGTAATGTTGAATTGTCTTAATAGAAAGTGCTTGCTAGATTTTCCTCAAACTGAAATTTGTGTAGTTTGACTAAAAACAAGTTCTGCTTGCTTCTCCATTGTAACTGTCTTCTCTAACTTCTGTTAAGGTTTCAACCTGCGTAAGGTGGAGGCACAGAGAGAACAGGAAAAGAGGGACCACTTTGGCAATGATGTGGCTGCCATCTTGTCCCGCCGTATCGCTGTGGAGTGCAGCGACAGTGAGGATGACTCTTCAGAGTTTGACGATGATGAATGGTCCGAATGATCGGCCTTCCACCTTCACTACCACCTTCTCTGTATCTTTACTTAGCTGTAAATATCATCGGTGTGTTTCTGTTCTGATCACCCTCTTAAGTATCCGTGAAGCAGAGGCACACAATATGTGTGTGCGTGTTTCTGTGTGTATGTGTGTGTGCCACATTTTGTGTATGCACACATAGTATTTACAAAGTTACTTGTTACTAATCACATTCCCTGACCCATTTATTTGTGCTGTTCTAAAACTACAAAGTCCAAAGAGTGAGACAGAGTGTGTGTGTGTGTGCGCCTGGTTGTGTGTCGTTTTGCAGTTACCATTATTGGATGACACAACGCTCTTATTGATAAGATTGTTGTGCAATGTGATGCACGTCTAATTGCTGGGTCTGTGCGTAAGCAAACCACTTCATCTTTATGTAAGTGTCCCTCACACTCAGATACCTGAAGCTACTGGCTATATTAATGATTTCATCTGAGAAAACTGTGGCAGAGGATAATAGAGAGGGAGTACACACACACACACACACACACACACACACACACACACACACACACACACACACACACACACACACACACACACACACACACACACACACACACACACACACACACACACACACACACACAACCTCTTCAACACACATATAACATTGACTGAGTAGTGAGACACCTGGTGTTAATGATCAGACCTTCCCACTCATCCATCCAATATATGATAAAGATGCAAAGTTATTTTTGCTTATTGAATCCTATCTACTAAAGAAAATAATGCAATTTATTTTTATTCTTTTAAAGCACAAGTTTTGTTATCACTCTTTTCTTCCTTTACATTTGTACTATTTTGTCTTGTTTTCTGCAGCGGTCATGGGAACAGTTAACTGGTAGATCAGACATTGCCATAGCTTTTTAACAAATTCATACATTAAAAACTCAGTGTGAAAGGGAGTTATTGGTTCATCACGGACACCCGGGGTGTCAGATGAGATCATACGGAACATATGCAGACATTTAACACAAATATCATGATTCATTCTGTCCTGGTTTTTAGCTATTTGTCTTTTCCTTCTTTCTGTTTTTTCATTTCGATTTCTTCTGGGGATAAACTAGGCTCTGGTGTTTTCATCACTCTCCTCTGTGTATAATCAGGTAGCTTTTTGCCCTATCCTGCTGCCTTATAAGTGCCTTTTTTTATACTGAAATTCAGTGTCAGAGCAGGTTTCATTTGGTTTACCACACTGGTCTCTGATCAGCTTATTCCAAAAAAAAAAGTAGGAACATCTGCCATTAAGAAATCAGAACAGCTGTCATTAGTGAGTCTAATGTAGAAGTGACTGATGTTTAGTGTGGACCACATTATTTCTAAGTGCCTTTATCTTATATTTGCCTTTGTTAAATCACAATCACATGGCATGCTTAGCCAAAGTTCTACTTCTCCTGCCTTAAATTTACAAATGATTGTTATTTGAATAAAGAGAGTGAACTACAGCAAAGTTTGAGATTCCTCTTCTGTTATTTTTATGAAAACTGTGATGTACTGAGTAACAAGTTCCCAAAATGTCAGGCTTTGGCATTAGACTCCTCATACTTTATCCATGACTCATCCTCTTTTGTGTCAGTGCTGCAGACCTGCTCATAGTGCTGACTGTGTAGGGAGTGTGAAAAAGAGTCGAATAGATAAAAGTTCAGAAAATGAGTAGGAGTGTGAGAAAAGCCTCTTGCATAACCAGTGTATCCTTATACCAAGGCTGGTTTTTAAAAGGACGCAGTGTGTGCAAGATTACCACATTGATGGCTGCTTAACCACCAAATAATTTAGCATACCGGAATAGAAAGCAGTCGTCTGTGCCTAATTGAGTTAAAGAGTAAGAGACAGTGAGAGAGAGACTCTAAAAGCTGTGGTTGTAGAGAAGAGAAGAGTGCTGACGTCGCCCAGTAGAAAAAAAAGCATATTTATTATTCATTTGTATAAAATATTCATTCATTTCAAAAAGGCTGCGCAACATGAACATACGGTCAGTACCTTTCAAAGTGCCTTTAATAGCATGTGCAAAATAGGATCTCAAAGGTCTAGAACAATGTGTTTTTTAGAGATTCAAGTAAATAAAATTGGGCTTTGGATCACATATATCCTCAAACTGTGAGAGGTTTACATTAAAAACACATCATTTCTTCTTCTATTAAAGTGCCAATGGTCATTATATCCACTCTCAAGAGTGTTGATGCATGTAATGTCCCTGTGATTGTTTCATTTTGTGGATCCGATAGATCTACAATTGGCTGAGGATGAGGCACAAAGTACACACAAGACAGTACGTTTTGATCCAGTCCCAAGATGGCGGCCTGCCAGGACGTTACAGGACGTTCTGATTCGCAGGAGGCCTTCATCTCTTGGAGAAGTGCTGCTTGCATGTGTGGGAGTGTGTGAGTGTGGGACTTCATGTTCTGGACCTGGATGATAGTCAATGCAGCTATGTGTGTATCTTGGCACACAAACAGTGATATGTCTGGCATAGATCGTGTGTTGGATTGGCGAGGTTTGGCAGTCTACACATCCACGGGGTAGTGTATGTGTGTGTTTTGTGTGCATCTGTGGGGGCAGCAGGCCTGTAGCAGCACCTTGCGAATGTCTTTATGTCTCAGACTGTAGAGGATTGGATTCAACAGCGAGCTCCCTGCTGCGGGCACGAGGGTGGCATAGGTGTACAAAGGAGGGCTGGAGGCGTCTCCCAGCAGCCCCCAGAGCGAGAAAGGCATCCAGCAGCCCACAAACACACTGAGCACCAGGATCAACCGAGAGAAGCCCCTCCCACTGCTATGTTTACTTGCATATGATTGGTTAGCAGGGAGGAAGTGCCTCTGGGTAGCGATGGCGTGGGCATGCCGTCTTGCCACGCGGCAGATTCCAGCGTACAATTGTAGGGTTACCATTACAACTACTAGGAAGCCACCACACAGCAGTGATAGGTAAGTCCGGGTCAAAGGTCGTGCTACAGAACAGGATTTTGGTTCTCCCAGACAGTGCCACCCCATTGCAGGTCCTGCCCCGATGATGCATGCACCCAACCAGACCAGCAGCAGGAGGACTGCAGCTCTGTAACGTGATTGGCTTGAACCATAGGTCAGGGCATGGCTCAAGGACAGGTATCGGTCCAAAGCGACACCCATCAGGCTACAGAGTGAGGCAGTGAGTGATGTCACCAACAGTCCTGAGGTCAGCAATTCCGACCAATCGCTGGGCTCTACGCAGAACAGGAAGAGGAAGTGCAGGATCAGAGCAACACCTGCCAGGAGGTCTGCCAGCCCAAGACTTGCCAGCAGCAGGAAAACAGGGGCCCGGAGAGAGGGGGTGGCCAAGATGGTGGTGACCACTATTGCATTTTCAGCAGCGATAAGAGTTCCTGAAACACATAGAGCAACGCCCCACACTGTGAGGGGTGGGACCTCATATTTGGGGGACCTATCCAGCAGGTCCAGAGGAAAGAACTGTTCAGCACCTGAGGACTCATCCCAGCCCAGATCAGAGGCGTTCAGGATCATAGTTGATCAGCAGTCACGCAAACACAACCTGAAAAATAAACAAATAGAACATATTGACATTAGCTTCAATTAGTCATTAGCATTTCCATCAGTGCATAAACAGGGAAAAGCAGCAGCTGTGGTTTCAGCCTATGGAGCAGCAAGAGGCCGAATGTGCCAGGAAATAATGTGGTGATAGAGATATCAAAACTTCAAACAATCAGTGTTTCACTACTCATATCAGTGATGTCACTATCTTGCAAGAGAAATAATGCATCAATATGTGCTTAATGCATCTCTATAGAAAGTGCATCAAGAAGCATTCATCATTTGGCTGTCATTAATTAAACTTGTATGAAACTTGAAAATATTAAACCATAAAAAACTTATAAAAATATTGATTATTATTGATTATTATTATTGTCCCTATTGTTCTTATTCACAATTTAATGTAATATGTAGCACTTTTCTTAGCCAAAGGTTAACAGCGCCTCTGTAACACGTTATTTTAAGTCCGGGCTATGCTAGACTTTGCCGTCTTCCCCTTGGTTTAATCCTTCACAATGGAAGCAAAAAAAACATCCACATAATTTATCATATTGCTGATTAAATCTTAAATATTTCCACGTCAAGTTAGTGAGCTCCAGTGTGATGTTTCCCTTTAGTAGTGTCCACTTTAATATCCTCAAGCATCCCTCTTAATACATTTACTAAAAAAAGCCTTTGCTGTTTATTTGGTTTACAGTCGGCTATCTAAGGAATGCGCACGTTATAAGGTTAGGATGCTTGTGCTGCCTGGTATGTTGTCTACTTGTTCTTTCATATCAGAATGTGTTGCAAGCAAAGTGAAATTAACTTCGCAACGTAAAGGATACTATATTATTGTTATATTAGAGATTTATCTTTAAGAGTTTTTAATGCACGGGTCTTTCTTCCTCCCCCCTGTCATGTCTCACGGTGAGGTGGTACATCCCACCTCCTGTTGTATAACAGTTGCAGGTTCATTGCACCACAGAGGATGTCCCCGGCACATGCACGAACACATGAATAGGCACACATCGCACAAAGACGTGAATACATAAACAACGGACCATTAATCTTACCTTGTTGAAGCAAGTCCAGATTCCAGAATTGTTCTCTCTTCTTGTCAGATTAGGTACTTGTGAAGGAGATGGTGATGATGCTGTAGGTAGAAAAGCTCAGTTTAAAAAAAGAAGACAGTCCCTGTAATTGGCTTCGCTCGCGCTCCTTTATTTGTGCTGTCTTCATCGAAGTTCATCCAAACTCTCACTTATAGTTTCTCTTTTGCATCTCCCTCTTCTTCAGTCTCTCCGGAGCGCTGACGGGATGCAGAATGGATGCTCTTGCGCGCGAACTCATCCACAAGAGAGCCTGTCTGACGTCAGTGACTGGGAGGCTCGACCAATGAGCTGCCGGTATTCAGAATGCGGGGAGAGCAGGGGAAGGGGATGTATGGGGAGTAATTTCATTCAGAAAAATGCGGCATCCATGTAGCCCCTCCCATTGCGGTTCACTCCCTTCTCTCATTTCTTGTAAATAGTCACCACAAATGGACCCCCCACCCCCCACCCCCCCACCGCACTCTACCCTTTTACAAACACACGTTTTCTCAATCAGACCCGCTGGCATGGAAGAATGAGAGGAGATTGTTTAGTGTTGGGCTTGGCTCAGGGATGTCAAACTGCAGGACAGAGCTCCCGGCTGGAGCTGTCCCTGGTGCTGAAACGCATAAGGATGACTCATGGGGAGATGTCCTGCAGAGAAACAATAATCTGTGCGTAGAGACCTTTTTATTTACAGTCTATGGTAGAGACAGACTCTTAAGGTGAAAACACAATTTTTGAATGAATCATTATTATTATTATTATTATTATTATTATTATTATTATTATTATTATTATTATTATTGAATCTGAAATATACTGCCGTATGCATGTTAAAATTTTGTCCATGTTGAATATTATTTTTGTAGGGGTTTCATTAAATTCTTGTAAGAGTTAGATTAATTATTTAAAGGTTTAATTCTAATATGTAAATGCAACACCTTGGAGAAATGCAGTGGGTTTTTTATGTGATAGATAGGCCCTAAATATGTCTTACAAACTGTCGATTCCCATAATTTGCATTGGGATCAATAATTCTACATGAACGGGCAGAAATTCTAGCCTTTGCTGAATTATTTACACCACGCCAGACACAATTATCGCAAGGATGATCACAGACAGGACTAAATGAAATAGATCAATTTATGAAAAAAGTATATTATAAGGTTCAAACATGTGATATGATAGCCCTTAAAATCGTTGCTAATTATTAAGAATCGTGTCTGTAAGAATAAACCGGAATAAACGCATGAAAAGATTATGTGGTTGTACAGGGTTTCCTGGAATCCAACAGCAGCATGCTAATCATTCATGTTTCCTGTTATCAAATGTATTGATTTTCCCCTTTTGATTTAAGACCCCAAGCACAGCCCCCCTGCTTCCTTCAGGATCACACTAGCAGCAGGGGATCCGTGGCTTCCCCGGTTTGATAGTGAGCGTGGGTGCCGCAGATGTCTACGTGGTCGTGCATATCAATGCGCTACATATCGAGGAGGGGGGAATCTCGTCCTGCTCGAGCCATATTAGGACACACTTCCTGTCGATTAACTTGGACTACGTCACACAGAGAGGATCTGAGGTGCAACATGTGTCACCTTCACAACTTGCGACAGTCTCATCGAGCCGATCCTAATTTATGCAAAATCACAGCTGTAGTTTTGGTCCTGAGGCATATTTATCGCATTGAAGAAAGGATGTGAAGAACAGAATTTTGGGTGATACTTAAAGCTACATTGTCTTCCATTCGTATTACATTTTATGGCGCTAATGTCCTTAAGTCATTTTTTCAGCCAGCCAGCTTTTATGAATATTTACACTGATAGGCTACCAATAATTCCTCTCGCTATCGCGTGCCGTAAATTGTAGTTATCCACTACAGTCCTTCACATGTGTATCGATTTGTGCTGCAGTGGGAGCTTCGGTGGAGGAATAAATCGTGTTCAGCTTTGTCATATCCCTTATAGTGTTTTTAAAGCACGCCGACACAGAAACGGCACACACCGTGGAGATGCACACATGTAGCTTACCTAAGCAATGTGTTATAGTGCCTATAAGATGTGGGAGAACATGAGCCACGTCTGTGTGTCAGGACGAGGAGGAGGAGGAGGAGGAGGGAGAAGAGGTGAGGATGGTGATGGTGGTAGAATCCACTGCACAAAGATGAGAAGTGTGTCGTGATTCTCGACTCAAAAGACCTGATTTTAAGGGCCTGGGCCATGACTCACAGCATCTACATCACCAAACACTCTGAAGGTTAGAGAACGTTTCGTGCTGGTGCATTTGCAGTTTTAAGTGCAGGGGTGTAGCTGACAGTTACAGAGCATATTCCTAGCAGGGTAACCTGAAGCCTCCATGCTAGGAATATGGTCTTCACTTTAAAACTCCACAAACTGAGGACACAGATAGTGATTAATCAACTTTAGTGCCAAGAGGCTCTGAGATTTGAAACTGTTTTGGTTATGAATAGAATAGGCATGATTAATGCTTAATGCAATGACAGCAATATTTTTGAAGGCACTAATTTGCAGTGAGGCTGTAAACATACAGATTTATTTTTTTAAATAGGAAGTACACATCACAATTTTAAACACCATGTATTCAACAGATATATAGTATAGGCTCATCTCTAAATTGTTAGATATGACAAATAACTGTGGTATTGGATATGGTAAAAAAAACATTTTTTATTAGGAATAAAGGGTGGATTAAGATGTGAACATTTCTCTAAACTAATTTTCAGTATATTATGGGTGATGTGAATTATCTTTGGCAAAAAATGCGTATTTGTGTGGTAATAAATAAAAATAAACCAACATATAAAAAAGACAGTCATTAATTTACACATTTCATCAATGGTAACTTCAAACATAACACCAGAAAATAACCCCACTTGTGTCTTAAGTGATTTTAAATAATACATAAACTCATACTAAAAAGTCACAGACTTGTCAAACTGATCAGGGAGCTGTCAGATTAGGAGTCATTTAAAATTAATGAGCTTTAACTGTCGCAACTGCTTTCCATTATTTTTTTCTCAGTTTATGTATTCATTTTCCCCATTTGTTCTGTATATCAGAGAGCCTTTAATGCAGTTACGAGCTCACAGAGAAAGCCTTTGTACAGACCCATCTTTTTATTTTGCTGAATACAATTATGCGTGAAAAACATTTGCACTGTAATTCAAATGTGTTTTATTTCAATTTAGATTAAAGAACAAACACTTCTCTCATTTTAGGATCATGCAAGATTTCACTCTTTACATTTTTACTCACATTTGAACCACTGAGCTGTTGAAGTACTACAGTTATTATTTTACACATTCTCCATACAAGGACCTGAAAACCTGGTTTGACATGTCAATCAGAAGTGAATCAATCATGTCTTAGAGAACTGACAAGTGACCGGGCAGCACCTCATCGCAAAGAGAACCATTTGAAATTATAATAGACTGCTGACGTACAGGCTGTCTAACACCTCATCACATTGCCAAATGTCAATGTATGTTCACACTTATATATAGAGCTGTCTCCGTTAGATTGGATAACTCATGACACACATTAACAACTATATGAGACACTTCCCTTGTTATAATAAGCACAGTGATTGTGTTGAACTATTTAACTTTCTTTTTCAAGCAGATCCTTTAAAAAATGTACCAGTTCGATTCTATGCAGGGAAAATACATAAAGTCATCCCTGAACATTGTTTAGTATATTTTATTTGCTTGTGGTTGCTTTTTTTAATTAAGGTGTTGCAGAACAATACTTCCTGTTAGTCACTGTTTTGTCTCGGAAGTGTTCACTTGTTGTCTTTCACATCGTTTTGTAAATTATATATTGGATTGTCATGTCTCTCACCTGTCTTGTATTGTTCTGCAACACATTTGTTTGTGATTGCTGAAAGCCACTCCAGGCATCTTGTTACAGCTTATGGCTTTGGAGTGACCACAAGTTGAAATTAGCTTGATGATAGAGGGATCTTTCCCTCTCAGGTTTTTGGATTTTGAGGACTTTTAGAGGCCCGGAAAGGTGATAGAATCAAATACACAAAATAAGTGTTGTGAAACAGGGATATATTTTTAGACATGTTAGCAGTTTTGCCCTGAGGATTGTGTTGTCTGTCAGCCTGTCAGTCCGCATCCTCTGTCCACTCTGACATATCTCAACATCTACTGGATTAATAACAAAAGTGTAAGTATGTCACAACATTCATAATGACCATAATAGAAATAGAAATAAAGTAAAGTGTAATTTCCCCTCAGATTGTGCAGATCTAAGGATTTTTAGAGGCATATTAAGGTGAGAGTATCCTGTATAAAAAAAACACATGTTGTGTAACAGGGATATATTTTTAGCTGTGTTAGCAGTTAAGCTCTGTGCATGGCATCTGATGCTCTGTCGGTCTGTCAGTCTCCTTGCTCAACTCTGAAATATATATCACAATCTATAAGATGGATTACAATGAAACATGGTCGCACCATTGGTTTGAGGATGTATTTCTCTATTTCACATGACTTAGCAGCAAAACTGACGCAGCCCCATGGCCTCAGCTTTGTGTTCAGACAGTTGACGTTATATTACTATGGACAGTGCTCCTCAATCTCCTCCCATTGTGGAAGTGAAGCCAAAATTCAGATACAAAACAATTTGAAGCAGACACTCATTGTAATTGAGAGTTCAACGACTCGTGTGTTTGTGTTCGTTATTTTTTCTCTTGCCGTTCTCTCTGTACTATACAGAACTCTGCAGGCGCCCGCATTTGTCGACAGAGCTATCAATCAATCATCTTTTTATAATCAAATAACCAAATAAAACTGCACTTCTCCGAAAAATGAACACTTGGATGTAAATCACCATGAAAAGAAGTAACTGCTATGACAGATAGCATGTTTGAGAAAAATGTATTTGACGTGTATTCTAATTTTCTAGATTGAGTCATGGCCCAGACGTTAACTTGGAGGAGTCAGGCTTTAAGAACTGTAAAAGTTCTGGCTTCACTTATCCTGTACATTGTTTTATGCAGTCTTTGGTCCAGAAGTGATTAGCAAATATTAGCATGTTCACTTATTAAAGTAACAGTGTTAACATGTGACCAATACGAATTTTAGCCTACTGATGTTAACTTGTAGCTCATAGGGAACAGTTGTCACCCCATCCAAACTGGTGTGTATTTCAGCAGGGTGAAGGTGGGTCAGATAGTTGCTAGGACACCGAGTTTTGGTGTCGCTCATGTTACACAGATCTCTGTCTCTGCTGTCTTTTCCTCTGTGTCCCACCACAGAACCATTTCTCAGTTTGAACTATCTTAATCTTGACTACCGAATACCCTTTTGTGGTCAAAATTTTTTTTACCCACATTTTCCTCCAAGCAGCTTGACTGTTGCTGTCAGGATGAAGACGCTGGTGTTGAAGGTCCTCTGCTCCACACTGCTGCTTCTAGCTGTGGTGCCCATTGTGTGCTCACAGTCAGGTATGGATCAATATACAATTTGTCCCTCTATTTTCCTATCATAGCACAGACTTTGTGTCTTTTGGTCTTGCTTTTCCTCCTTCACCTTCCTTTCTGGTATCTGATGACTCCTTTCCTTGACTCCCAGTTTCTCATATATGTAATCACCTTCAAGAGTAATATCTTATCATGTATCCGTCCATTTTTAAACTGTATGGCTTGTGTTCTAATGTTTCTTTCAAGCAGACAGACTATAAAGATATGAGTAACTCTGCTATCTTTTCTTTGGCATTATTCTTGAATTTAGCCCCCGCACTTTTGCTTGTTTTGACATTGTACTAACTCGTAGGATGTCTTGCAATAATTAAACAGTTTTTGTGTCTCTGTGGGTAGATAATTGTGGGTCTGCCAATAATTTATTTTGAGTGGCACTGCCATTGACTGCCTGTTTTGTGCTCCTTCTACAGATTGTTCTCAGGCTGAGTCATGTGACCTGTGTGTTGGAGACTCCATGCTCAACCTGACAGGCTGTGTCTGGAGGCTTTGTCCAACTGGTAACACACACTCAGACAAACACACACAGACATACACGCACACGCCTCTGACCTCTGATAGTAATTCAATCATCATGGCTGCTGTAACCTAAGCTTTCCTAGTTTGTACAAGAAGACTCAATTATTCAGTGTAACACAAATACAAACAAACACACACACACACACACACACACACACACACACACACACACACACACACACACACGCGTGCGCACATATATACACACACTAAATAGCTTATTCTCTGTCTTAGGTAATGATACAGGGATGTGTGTGACTGATCAGGGAGACTCAGCAGACATCGCCATGAACTGCAGCTGGACTAGAGTGTCTGAATTGTGCACAGGTAGCAAAACACTCCAAAAATATCATGATATTTTTCTGTGTTATACTCACTAAGTCGTCTCTCTTTTGCATGTTTTATTTCAGTTGTAGAGACAGTGGCTGATGGTGGAGGTGGAGGTGACTCAGGTAAATTGTATCAGCTCAGCCCAAACCTCCCCTTCCCCCCCCTCCTCTCTTACTTGCGTCACGACATTTATTATTCCCATAAGAGCCGAGTTAAATGTTCCCTGCTGGCACTTTGTCATTTCTAGTAAAAATCCATGAATCAGACACTCTCTTCTATCAGGAAATTTCACTCTAAACCCCTCAAATTCTACATTTTCTTTGACTTCAGGTGATGGAAGTAGCCCCAACCCTTCCCCAGAGTTCTCCCAGGCCAAGTTTGACATGTCCAGTTTCATTGGGGGTATCATACTGGTGCTGTGTGTTCAGGCAGGTGGCTTCGCTGCCATGCGCTTCCTCAAATCCAAAGAGCAGAGCAGCTATGATCCCATGTGAGTTTTCATACACACATCTGTCAGGGGACAAAAAAATCTAGCGTGACTGTGTCAGTTTAAATAGATGCATGTGAATGTGTAATGGTCTGCTGGTGCGACAGCGGCCTCTGGTGGCAGAAGCAATTTACAACAGCCTGTACACAGTGTTATTCCTCCTAGACATCAATCTTGATTGCAGTTTGACTCTAATCACAAAACGCATCTTTGCATATTAATACTGTGTCTGTCCTCTCACAGAGATCAGCCAGCACAGTAAGGACGAGAAGTATGAAGGACGAACAGCCGAGCCTGGAAGACAGCCGAGCAGTGACTCATCGATTTGTGACGACAAGAGTGTTTTTTTTTCCATGAGCCCCTGTCATTCCCAATAATGTGTACCCCTGGGGGATGGGTGTGTTATTAAGTGGACTTTGTTCTTCCAGAATACTGCATTGTGTAGTGAGTGTCTGTGCACGTGTTTATTGTGTTTGTATAGTAATGATGTTGCAGAGATACTTTGACTGTCGCTATTCACACAATCTGACAAATGAGACACAAAACAGCTTTGATTCCTCTGCTTTGTGACACTTATATTACATGTCTATTGGTGAAACCTCTTACAATATGCATCTTCTGCATCCGTATTAAACAAGCAGTGTAAACTGTGTAAATAGCACAAGGCTGATGTGGGAAAGGGGGATGTAATTCCAGGAAAGGATGTTGGCATCCAAGATCGAAACGGGCATTTCAAATTTTTCCAAAAATAGACTGAAATGATTACCTGAAAGATTTTATCCATTATTAAAGAAAATGTCTGTGTTAAGTGTGGACCTGCATAACTTCAAGTGTTTGATTGAGATTAAACATTGTGTATGTCACATATATGTTTTCTAATCTGTTAACTTGCAGTGAGTTTCATAGTTTGAATAAGGAGCTTAAAGAGCCATACAAACAACTGGTGATCTGTTTTTGGGGAAATCAAAAAAGTGCACTTTACAATCTGCATAATGGTGATTAATTCCATTAATGCTGGAGCACCACCCCTCTGATTTTCATGTGTTTTTGTCATGTGTTGTCAAAAGTTGAGTCATTTTTGAAAATTCTGTTTCATAGTTGACATTTCTGATCTCACTGCTCATGTTCATACCATCAATATTAGCTTCAGTCCATCAATAACAGCTAAAAAGATGTGTGTTCGTACCCTGTTTAATCACGCTAGTGTTGGTTAAGTAGATCATTGTATAGGTCTGGTTTTTAAGGGTGTGTCACTGGAATGCAAAATGCTTTGAAAGGGCTGAATAAACCAAGGATAAGCACCTGTTTCTTTATTTATGGGTGTCTGCTTTGTGCATGCAAATGATATGAGGCTGACTGCTAATCTCAGTAAAATGTTGCACAAAGCTCAGAGCATATTTGTCCACACCAGCACAGTGAGTGAAGTGATTCAGCTGGATTCTTGAAACACACCTAGTATCTGCTGATAAAACTATCCTATTAATTCTTACATGCCTGGGTGTCTGTGTGGATCCCAGAATGCAGCAGCGGCAGAGCGCTGATGGAGGCCTTTCAGGGAGCAGCAGGACGGCTGGTTGGATGCACCAGTCTCTGTCTGAGCCAGGACCTACAGGCTTGAATAAGCCTGCACAAAGAAGTTCCCCAACTGGACAGAGTGTGGCTGTCTTCCAAGTCTGTTGACAAAGGATAGAACTGAATACAGGTCCCTTTTGCTGTGAATGCACCCTCCCCCAATACACACAAACACACTCCCAATAAGCAAAAGTGAAGTGTGTGAGTGTGTACAGTGTACAGTGTGACGCCGAATGTGTGTTTAACAGGTGTCGACAGCTACAAGGAGGAAAGTTAACATCCCACCTCCACCCTACTGCCATTTGGTAAAACATCCGTGTGTGTGAGTCAAATTACACAGTAAAGCAAACACACACACACACACACACACACACACACACACACACACACACACACACACACACACAGTATCTGACTGTTCCGCCTGGCGCTCGGCTCCCAGCTGACATGGTGGGGACTTAAACTCTGAAGGGTGTGCTCTCTGCGTTTACTGAGCACACAAACCTCGACACACACACGCTACACACACGCTAAACACTGCACTGAGGACAACTTTGCACCAAACTTTTCGCAGATGGAACTTGCGGAAGCTGTCAAGTAAGGTAACACACTTTTGGCTGCTTGGAATTATATGATTCTTCTAAGTTTTTGAAAGAAATACGTGGGGGAGAACTTTTATCCTAGTTCCAAAGGAGAAAAAGTAGCAACAGGTGTGCTCTCTCTCGCGCTGTTCATTATGAGGATATAGTGTGTTTGCATTGGCCAAGTGTTCTTAAAAGGGATTTCCTATGCATTTTTTGACTAGTATCTTGAATAATAATTCTAATCTTACTATCATACATCGTATCTTGTGTGTTTTGAATACAAACAGTTAATGTGTTTAATGGTTTTGATGCGTGGGTAGCCACATTACTGCTATAACCCCAAGAATATAGCTAATAATTGTAATCAGTTTTGGCTTTTAGCATCTATTAAACACTAAAATATCCCCATATTTTTTCTCACTTCAGGTGTCACGTTGAGAAGGCCGTGGTGCTCTCGTTGCACGATATCCTGTTTGCTATACTTCCAAACGCTTTGACAGGGGAATCGCTTTGCGCATGCTTGAATCACCTTAAGGTAACTAGCCTCAGGGAAGTGGATACAGGCACGAACACACGAATTGAAAGACATGTAATGAAAACTAATACTTTGTTGTGCCGCAGATAAGTTAATAGCTTACTGAAGTTTTCTTTTTCTATTTTAACACTGGACTTGTAGTCCCAGACAAGGGACTCGCAACAGAAGTAGTATCAACACATTTTAAGTGTATCCTAGTTTTATACAGTTTTGGTAGAAGTAATTGCAAGACCTCAGTAGCTTACCTTACACAGCACAGTTTGAAGTGTGTTGATTAAAAGTAATTCCTGCTTTCCCAACCTTAACCTTTGGATCAACTCATGTAATGACAAACCATTTGTCCCCTGAAAAATATGTGTTTATTATCATGCTGACCTTTTGTAGCTTGTTTCTTGTGAAACAATGAAACAATTTTACCTCTTCAGACCTCATATATTATTCTGAGAAGGACACTGTAACATTTTCAGTGGTCATAAGGCAGAATGGAGGGAAGCACTGAATGTTCCCATTGTCCTCTTTGATATGCTGCCTTGTAAATGATTAAACACTGAAAAGACACATAGTGAGTCTCTGCAGAGGATACTGTTTACCTTTAAAGATGTCCTCATTAATCACATTAAATAACAGGGTTATTATGTAGATAGAGAGTAATAGGTATAGTCTGTTTGTTTAACATTGTGGTTGTGCCTCTTACTTAGGGATCGAGGAGAAGATGGCTGACTCTTCCCTGGACCTGAGTCACCTGACAGAGGAGGAGCAGTCCCGCATCCTGCAGGTCATACAGCGGGACCTGGAGCTGCGTCGTCTCGATGAAGGAAGAGTAAGGTCAGAGGTGACTGTTTATCCTGTTTAGATGAATAGTAATAGTAATTTCTTTACCATGAAAAGCTCAATTTCAATTGAAATAATGCAGCTTGATCTTCTCTGTTTTCTTCTGATACACATTATGAAACAAGGGCATACAATTCATGAAATAGAGTTGTTATCTCCTTACACTTTACAAATATAACAGTTATAGACTGACAGTAACATTATTTACAGTCATATAACTAATTCACCAATGAGCAAGCACTATAGCACATAAGTAGATAAAGCTTCCTTTTCTCAGGAAGAAAGAACCTTGAGCAACACCAGACCTATGCACAGTTGCCCCAACTGGCTGGGCCAGGGAAGGGATATAGAGGAAAAGACAGAAAGTGACTAGAAAGATGCCAGAAGTTTCAGTCAGTTGAGTAAACTAAAATCAGTCACCTCACTCTGGACTTTGGGCTTTTGTGAGCCAGTTGGGGCAGTTACCCACTCTTTTGCTAGATGAGCTAGTGAGGGAGGTTAAAGAACAGGGTGGAATTAATTATACCTACAAAATGTAACTGCTCCTACATTGTCAATGTTATTGATAGCTGACAATGACTTGCAAGATTTAGCTTGACTTTGATAAAATAATTATTCAAATTTTTGCCAATTTTCCCGCAGATTTGAAAGCTGACTTACAGTTAAAGCCCTTGTGTCAGTGTGTTGACCTATAGAGGAGGAACGTGTATGACACTCCTCAGTGTCTAAATAGTAGGACTCATGCCTGTTTTCAGTCAGAAGAAGTTAACTAGGTCATGGTCTGTTTTACGAGTTAAGTTATGAGACAAAAGTGACAACGGTGAGTGTCAAGTTTGAGTCCTGGCCTTACATCAGTTGACTCTGTAGATGTGATTGCTTGCTGTGTAACTTGTACCTGTGTCGACACTGCAGGATCCTCGAGCAGACAGAGACAGACCCAACACGTCTGCGCTCCTTGACAGGGGTGTGGTTCAATGAGGAGCGCAGCAAACGCCACAACAACCGGGCGTCAGTTTGCACCATTGTCCATGCCACCCTCCGCCACCGGAAGACCAAGAGCAGAGGTCAGATATTAGTTAAGGCAGTAATATTATCAGCAGTCCTGTGGGGCTGTTTGTTTTACTGTTGTAGGGATATCCCAGTGATGGCTCTATGGTTGTTGTCATGGCAACAGATGTGTCCCTGACTGAACTGTTCCATGGCGAGAAAGAGAAATCCTCACACAACAACAACTCATCTCCCGAAGCTTACAAAAGACTGACAGAGCAGAATGGAGGGTTAGTGATGGAGTCAGGCATAGAAAAATATCTTCACTGTGTGTAGCTGCTTGTTTCACACATTTTCTTTGTGTTAGAAGCAGTCCAGAGAGTTTGAAAACCTCTCCTACACCCAGAACAAAAAGTCAAATAACAAAGGTCTGTGTATGATACATGTTTTTTTTTTTTCATTTTTCACTTTTTCTTATGCCCAAAAAACTCTGCTAAATATGATCATCTTCAATTCCAGGGTCTCCCGTACAGAAATAGTTCCTCCTCATCCAAAGGTACGAGGGCCACTCATAAGTGATTCTGTACTTATGTGGCTGTATTATTGTTGTTATTAACTATTTACTCACCTTCTAGAGTATGAAAGAAGTAACGGCCACTCAGAAGACCTTGAGGTGATTATAACACAGACACACTCGCACTTATTCATAGATTACAACAGCTGACAGCTCTGGTACACTGACTTAAAAATTAAACCCTAGTTACACATGCTACTCTTCTAGTCCCAGAGCTCCAATTGTGATGTCGTTGTCTGACTTTCAAATATTCACATGCTGAGACAGCCTTTTTTATGTCAAGATTCATTGTGACTTGCACCCTAAACATTTGAAATACAGAAGAATAAGATTGTCATCAGGAAACACTACTTACACATGGACAAGATCAGCAAGGAGATAAATCTTCCTACTTTGTCCACAGGGGGTGCCAAAATCAATGCTAACTAAAAGTTATTTTAAAGAGCTTTAATAAAAATGTTCTTGCCATCAGTGCAACCTTACCATAGTCTGCCATGTTTCTGCATATTAGTATGTGAAGCATGTCCCCTCAGCAAGCTGTACACAAACAATTGCACAGAGGGGATGTTCATTAAATTATACAGTCAGGAATTTATTTTCCTAATTCTGAAACTGCATGGATACAACACAAATCTCTGAGTTTATTTCACAGTTGTCCTTTTAAATTTGATGCAACTGATGTATTCAAGAATATTGTCTTGTGTGTGTGTGTGTGTGTGTCTGTCTGTGCGCATATGTGCGCGCATCCAGGAAGACTATGACTATCACAACGGGGACACTGAGTCTCTGAGCAGCAGCCTGACTGAGCCAGCATCTCTGAAAAACAGCAGCTCCACCGGCAGCCTTCAATCAGGCTACACGGTACCCACACACTCACACAGACACACTCTTATACAAATACACACACAAATGCACATATGCATGCACATACATGCACTTTTGATTAATTGTCATCCAGCGACGCAAGATGACTCAGCTTAGGACAATGACGTAGGAGCTGATCTCTGTTCTGCGCTTCTGTGTCTGTCACTGTGTGTGTGTATGTGTGTGTGTGTTATAGCTCAGCGGGAGCATGATGAGTCTCTTCAGCACTGGGGATTTTGGAGTGGTGGAGGTGAGGGGCCGTATCCAGTTTTCATTGGTGTATGACACCCAGAAGGAGGAGCTGAGGATCAATGTGAATCGCTGTGAGGACATCGCTTCGGCACGCAAGAATCGTTCAGACCCGTGAGTGACGATGCAGGTGGATAAACAGTTTGCAGCAAAAATTAAGACAATAAAACTATCAAAAATGTCTGTGTTTGTGTGTGTGTGTGTGTGTGTGTGTGTGTGTGTGTGTTGTCACAGATATGTTAAATCATATCTCCTGCCAGACAAGTCGAGTCAAAGTAAGAAGAAAACCTCAGTGAAGAAGAAGACTCTGAACCCAGTCTATGATCAGACGCTCCGAGTGAGACACTTTTTAATTAGCATATTACATAAAGTGGCAGCTTTAATACAAATCCCAAATCTTTATGATATAAATTACTAAATGTAAAGTGTTGTGCTGCAGCAAGCATGGCAATCTCTGTCCTATACTTGTCTGTTTCCTCCTTTTATGTGTTTCCTCTCTGATTCTCGATGTCATCTCACAGTATAAAGTACGGAAGGGAGAGATACGGAGCCGGACCTTGAACCTGTCAGTGTGGCATGCTGAGCCCCTTGGGAGGAATGTGTTTCTTGGAGAGGTGGAGGTGGCTCTGGGCCTCTGGGACTGGACATGCACTCAACCACTATGGCAGGATCTGCAACCTCGGGTAGGGAAGAACAGACATTGAAAGATAAAAAATGATGTAATGTATTTGAATATTCACTCACAAATATTTACCAAAAAACCACAGGGCCTGCGTGAACTGTTGTCTAGTATCTCTGTGTCTGTGTAGCAGCAGATTTGGCTGCTTTGTTGCAGACAGAAAACAGGGAGGGGTGTCTCTAGTGTCTGAGAGAGCTGTGAAGGGAGTGGAAGACATGCTGTGAATTTCAACTAAGGTTTTATGTAACCATAATATCTTCCTGCATCCACACTTCTTTCCTCCCTCCCCCTTTCCTTTTCTTTCTGTCTGCTGTAATCTCTTCCTCTTCTCTACTAACCCCCATCTCAGGTTCATTTGAATCCAGACTCCATTAGCAGTCGCGGGACCATCGTGCTCTCTATTAAGTTCATCCCAGATGGCTATGAGGGTGAGCAGAGCACACACAGTTTGTGGATTCATGTGATGTCCTACAGTAATCACACGTGTCTCATGCACTGTCTGTCTGTGTGTGTGTGTGTGTGTGTGTGTGTGTGTGTGTGTGTGTGTGTGTGTGTGTGTGTGTGTGTGTGTGTGTGTGTGTGTGTGCGGTTTAAGGTGGTGGTCTGCCTCTGACAGGAGAGCTTCATATCTGGCTTCGAGAGGCTCAAAGTCTCCTGACCAACAAAGGGGGCGCTATAGACTCATTTGTTCGAAGGTGCGTTAACTCTGCAACGTATACTTGAATTTTTCCTTTAGTTACGTAACATGGTACAATCTGTACTTGTAGAAAAACAAAAGCAGAAAGGAATGGAAAGTGATCACAATGCTAGCTCATGTCGTTTGGCTCATTTTTTTGGTAAGGGGATTGCCTGAACAACTGCTCCTTATACATGATGCTTTTGCCTCTTTTCTGCTGGATGATGCAATAGGAAACTGTTAACACAATGCTAATACACTAGGTTGAGCACTTTAAGAAGCCGTAATCAGGGGCGTGTCCAAACTTTTTTGACTGGGGTGGCCAAAGTGGGGCACAGACTTATGCAGGGGTGGCATAAAGTATGTGTGCGCACTTACACACACGATTGAATAGCCTTTATTCACCCTTTCTATCTTTATTAATCATATCTATTTTACCGTACAGTACAACATTTTAACATTTAAGAATCATTCTGATCTTATATTCCTGTGTATTTTACTTGGTGACATTTCAAAATTCTTAGCTTAATTCTTTTAATACAACAGGTGGATTCACATGACCACTTTCTGCCTCTATCTTTCCGATTGAAAATCGTGTGTAACCTTCCAGTGTGGTGTTAACATGCTCAAGGTGCCAATCTTACCCTTAGCAGCTTGATGTTGTAGCAGCCCGGCTCACAGTGTAGCCTACCAACGGGACACCATAGGGGAGGTTGAGTATCTATTGTGTGGATAATTAACTTTCATTGTTTCGTTTTTTATGAAGCAGCGTGAAAATAGCGCAGTGTTACTATTAGGGGAAAATGTGAAATTTTGTTGGAGGGGTCATTGTTTATTTATTTTCATCCACCAAAGCCGATTGACTATAAATTGAAATCTTTCAAAATGTCCAAAAGGACTTTTGTTTCATTCTCCGACCAGTTTCGCACCACCATGTTGGGCCAAAGCGGTCTTGCGCTATCTCAACTCAAAGGAGACAAGAAACAAGCATGCGCAAAACATCTGCCAACATAATACAATCAGAATGAGTTTACACATGGATGTTTAATTGAAAAACAAAGGTGACATACCAACCTTTTTGTTTCTATTGAAATTCCAACTGGATCATCAAATGTATTCTGATCAGTGTTTATAGGTTATTTTTAATCAGCTTGATCAATTTTACTGATTCTAATCTGAATAGAAGTGGTCATGTAAACCTACCTAATGTATTTAAAAAGTTACAATTTAAAATACTTAAAAATTGCCAATCAATGTTTTATTTTTAATTGACAGTGTGCTGAAGTTGCTAGCAGTTTTTGATGGACTGATTCCATCAAAGACAGATGTGTCAAGTATTGTTCTGCAATTTAAAGTACGAACAAAAGAAGATGTGCTACATTTAAATGCAAAGAAATCTACAAGCAGCCTGTTGCAACACACTCCAAAGAGTCGACAATAACACTAGTCCCGCATCTGACAGGGAAAATAGCCAATAGTATTTTAGGATTTTAGGGTGGCACCTTGGATTACAATTAGAGGTCCATGCCACCCCTGGCCCCAACTCTGGACACACCCCTAGTCATGATATGTCTTGTTATGTGTGTGCCTTCCTCAAGTGGGCAGAATTCTTAAACAACTGTCTACGAATGCACAAAGTAAAAGAAACACAATTAACATCTCCTTTGTCTGATTTTAATTGTCTTATTTGAATCCCCTTAACAAGCTACATACTCCCAGATGCTAGTCGGCAAAGCGGTCAGAAGACGCGGATGATTAAGAACGCCATCAGCCCCACCTACAACCACACCATGGTGTATGACGGCTTCCATACCAGTGACCTGAGAGAGGCCTGCGCCGAGCTGACTGTGTGGCAGCGTGAAGGGTTAAAAACAAACGTCTTAGGAGGCATTCGTTTAAGCTGTGGAACAGGTGAGTGTTTCTCTCTGCTGCTATTTATGTCTACATCCTGTACCGACATTTTGCCCTTATTAAGAGTACAGACAAGCAAAATGAGATTCATGAAATTCTTAACAGGATTGTTATGTAAGAGATTCTTGACTTTTTGTGGCTCTGGTGGAGGATTAGGATTGCCTTGGAGCAGTAATACTAGATAGAATGCAGCTCTTAGTTGTTGTTGTGAAAATACATAGCCCTGATTTTCAGGATTAGAGACTAAACAAAAGGGTTAATTATGTGTAAGCAAGCCACACTATGGATTTTTTATTTTTATGGTCAGGTGTGTATGTTTGTTTTGAACACCCCCATATCAAAAGGATCTTAATAATATGCCTACCAAAGAAAATGTTGACAATTTACCCCAAACCTGTCTGTGTCTTTGCCAGTTTTCATTCTCTGCCTACAAAAAGGAAAAATGGAATGACCCACCATTCAATGGGGATTCTTATTTTTTTTATAGTGCAACAGGATAGTGACAGATAAGGGAACAACACACCTATATTTACCTTGTTATAAAGCAGCAGCCAGTATTTGTTCTTCCGTGCTGGCATGGATATGCAGAAGATCTAAAAAGTCTGCAAAGTTTTATAGCTCAACTTTACTGGAATTTCATCCAATCGTCAGAGCTGGGGTTTTTTTAAAGATTAAATGAGTCCCCTGACATTTTGTGGGCTTGGAGGAAAGCAGTGTATGTATCAGGGGATGTCACATTAAAGGGGATGTTTGACTGACTGGTTGTTTTTATGGTCAACTTTGTAGATGGAGCCATAAAAGTAGTGTTATGCTTCTATTACAGTGGTGTTTTGAAACTTTATGCTGACAGTGTTTCAGCCTAGTACTTCACATTTTGTCCCGCTGGCACTTCAGGCATTTCAGATGGTCGTGTCATCAGAGCGAGGTCGTATCAGGGTTACCAGAGAGTGTCTCAGTGTGACTATTCAATGCTAAATGTCTTATGTTGGGTTGGTGGCAGGGCAGGGTGAAGTTTTACACGACACCAATGTGGTAAACAGTTCTTATTTCAGATGATTTATCTCAGTGAAGTTGTTTGCCTCAATATCGATGTTGTTGTTTTGCTCATACTTAGTGTTACTGTGCTTGACAAGGGTGTGTGGCACTCAGGATCAAACCACTGATGGAGCAGCAGCCTCTTTGTCGCTGTTTGTTTCCTGAGGGAAGATGAAATCAGTGAAGTGGTTGCAAGAGACAGCTTTGATGAAGTTGTGCTTCCTATAAACAGATTGTTAACAAAGTTTTCATATTTAGAGGATAGGACCTAATTCTTTCGACTTTTGAAATTGTTATGTTTTTACTACTTCCAGCATGGGGGTGGGATTTTGGATTTCTCAATTCAGCTGTCAGGCTGATGTTTTGACAGTAAAGCAGTGTGTATATGTTTCTTTACATACAGGAGCAGTTGTCAGGTGTTATGATTGTTTCCATGGCCTCATTTTGTCGTCTGTGTGTGGCTCTCTGATAAGAAAGCTGTGGTTACCTCTTCAACATGAAAAAGGAAACTTGTGTGTATTTGGTCTACAGGTCAAAGCTATGGAGAAGCTGTCAGCTGGATGGACTCTACGGAAGAGGAGGTTGCTGTGTGGACCTCCATGATCACAAACCCAAACCACTGGATTGATGCTACATTACCAATCAGAACTAGCCTTGCACACCGGTCTGAGTGACAATACACACATTTAAACATATGTTCATAAGATAATTTGACTGAAAGATTATCCTCCACTTATCACTACTTAAAACCTCTCTGTTTTTTTTATAAATATATATACATGTTTTCTCACACAAAGGAGGCAGTAGTTGTGTGATATTGTGAACTAATAGCATGTCTGCGTTTTAAATATGTTACTTGTATTTCTTGGATCAATCCTAATTTTTAATCTACTGTAGTTTATTAATTAAATAACAAACCTAAATCGATGAATAACTCAGTGTTCTCTTTTCTCTCTTACCTGGAGACAGAATATGAGAAAAGAAGAGATGGAGAAATACTTTTGAATTTATAACAAGTGGTTCTCCCCAGAAACATCAAACATCTTAGTAGAAAATGACAAATGAACATGAATTCTGTTTGTTCCGACAGTCATTGCTTAATCTTCAGGGAGTTACAGTAGCCGACTACCACCTTGTGGTCAGACTTCATATTTCTTCTACATATTTTTTTTTGCAAATTGAAGGGGGTGAACAGTGAAATGCACATGGATGGATGGATAATGTCCTGTAATTTGTAATCACCCTTTATTTATTTTTGTCTACATACTCACATATATAAATATATATATTTATGTTTTTTTCATCAGAAGAAAAAATTATCCAACAATCCTCCAGTTCATAACTTCGTATGGGATTGCAGTAGCTCAATCTGCAGGTATTAGGTGGGATCCAAAGGGTCACTGGTTCAAGTGCTGTCATAGACCAAGTTTGTAAATTGGACTTGTAGCTGGAGCGATGCCTCGTCCTTTCCTAGTGAACCTCTCAAGCCAGTGAACAGAGGAGCCAGTTCACTTCCTGTGCACTGCTGAGAAGTCCTCAAGCAAGGCACTGAGCCCAGCCCCCTCATTCTGACATCTTTCCATTCGTTCATGTTCATTAGGTTGCTGTTCTTCGAGCTTGAGAGCATTTTGGCCCATAAGAGTGTAGCTTGTTTCAAAACAGTGAAAAAATAGTGCTTTTCTTCTGGGATTCATACATTTAAAAAGCTACATAATAAAATTAAAATCATTGAACACACATATTTCACACACTCAAGTCCAGTAGATGGCAGTATTCTCATTCCTGCTTCTAATTGGTATTAGACCAGAACTAGGGCTATTTATCTTCCAAAATAAAGTCCAATGAAGGTTTTGTGTCTTAACCCTTGCTATTCATACATTTTCTCAACTTGATGATAAAATCAAATATTCTTGTTTTTGGTGATGTCGTTTTTTAATGTGGCTAAACTACCATTATTTATATATATATTTATTAAAGGTAGAATCCATTCTTTGTAAGATATCAACCAAACACAAGTGTTAATAAGTATGTTTTATTATTGACTCTTAAATTATTTTGGCAGTCTGCTGTGTTTGCACAAAATCTAATAACCTCTTAGGACTGGAAAGTATTCATTTGAACAGATGTACCAGTGTTCTCTAACAATGCACAGGAGCAGAAACACCTGTCAGAATTGAGTCCTGAGAGCTGCCACAACACTGGTGAGGATAAGGAGGACAGTGATCTGAAGATCTCAGACCCTCCGGCAGTCAACAGGAGGAGCAGGAGCCAAGGAGCAGTCCAGGCAAGGAACTACCATTGAACTTGGATACCGGCATTAGGATGGAAGAACCTCACACCCGACCTGATTACATGAAGGATGAGAGAAACTCTCAGTCTATTTGTAAATGCTGGACTGCTCTGTAATTCTACATAGAGTTGGGCCTAAGTTCTGTTTAAAAACTCTGACAGACTGCAGTCATAGTAAAGGAATGAAAGTGCACTTCTCAAGGGGAAGCCAGCAGACTGAAAGTTGTGAGTCACACAGCCTGACTCCACCTAAGAAAACAGACAAAGGGAAGCAGTAAAGCCTACAGTACAGCTGTTTTTTTCAGTGGCAGAGTTTAGCCAAAGCGCAAAATCGAGCTCATTAACGTCCAAATGGCGGAGAAACTGTTAAACTGTGAGGTCTGCGGAAAACAACTAAAACTTCCCAACAGTGTGGCTGCACATATGAGGATTCACAAGAAGCAGAGGTCATACCTGTTTGGATCCGTACATGAACATTCAAGTTGCCCACATGGTGGAATTATTTGCCACATATCTTGCAATGGAGAGAAACCATTCAGCTGCCTGTTGTGTAGGAAGAAATTCAGTTGGAATTATTTGATGACAAAGCATGTATGTTCACATGGGTTAAATCAATTTAAGCATTAAGAGCGTTTCATGGAGTGGTTCAGTTTGCCTGACCTCACTTGAATAGAGTGCTGTGGTGATGTGATATCCAGGTTTAAGGCACAAAAGGGGGTATGGAAGGTAATTGAACACTGTCGTTTTAATTAATCTTAACACTGTTTGTAACAAATTGTCATAATTAGATAGATAGATAGATAGATAGATAGATAGATAGATAGATAGATAGATAGATAGATAGATAGATAGATAGATAGATAGATAGATAGATAGAAAGATAGAAACTTTATTAATCCTTTGGGAAGGTTCCCTCAGGAAATTCAGATTCCAGCAGCCAGGTAACACCAAAGGACAGAAAAAAACACCACGCAGATATCAAAGATAAAAAATCACAGGTTATATACACAGTACAGTTCACAGTAGCAGCAATATACAAGTCTAAAAAGGAATACCGGTGCAGGTTTATAATAAAATAGCAGCAGCAATAATAAATAGATTGATAATTAACAATAAATACTGAGTAGTGCAAGCTTGTTTGAATTGTGTTGTGATCAGTTCAGTTAAGACTATTTTTCTCCCCCCCAATCCTCTGTCCTCCTCCCGCCCCCCCTCCTCCCTCCAAGTTAGGAGTTATACAGTTTAATTGCACGAGGAACAAAGGAGTTTTTGAGTCTATTTGTGCTGCATCTGGGGAGGAGCATTCTGTCACTGAACAAGCTTCTCTGGTTGCTGATGACAGTGTGCAGAGGGTGGCTGGTGTTATCCATGATGGCCAGCAGTTTGTTCATGGATCTCTTCTCTGCCACTGTCACCAGGCAGTCCAGCTTCATGCCGACCACAGAGCCGGCCCGCCTGATCAGCTTGTCCAGTCTGGAAGAGTCCCTCTTTGATGTGCTGCCCCCCCAGCACACCACAGAGTAAAAAAGGACACTGGCGACCAGACTGGTAGAACATCCACAGGAGTTTCCTGCAGATGTTAAAGGAGCGCAGCCTCCTCAGAAAGTACATTCTGCTTTGTCCCTTTCTGTACAGATGGTCTGTGTTGTTTGCCCATTCCAGTTTGTCATCCAGCCACACACCGAGGTACTTGTAGGTGCCTACAACCTCCACTTCAGCCCCCTCGATGGACAGAGCTTGGGGGCGTGGCCTGGAATTCCCAAAGTCTATGATCAGCTCTTTGGTTTTTGAGGTGTTGAGCTGCAGGTGGTTTGTGTGGCTCCAGGTGACAAAGTCCCTCACCAGACTTCGGTACTCCTCCTCTTGGTCATCCCTGATACATCCCACGATGGCTGTGTCATCAGCAAACTTTTGGATGTGGCACAAGTTAATTAGGCTTAGACTTAGACTATAGACTTTATTGTCCCCTTGAGGAAATTCTTTTACACAGCACCCTCTGCGTTTCCACAAACATAGACAAAGACATTCACAAAAATCATACATTGCTCCACTCTACTAAACAAACTATCCACAGAGGCATCAACACTTAAACAGAGAAAGTGGTGTTATTCATCAGGCTCTTGCCAAGGTGAGCCCTTCTACACCTCGGTACCCTGTACCTGCACCCTGAGGGGAGTGGGATGAGGTGGGTGTTTAGTCCTGTTGTTTAAGTCTGTGAGGTGTGGGTGTGGGGCAGGGGCGTTGCTAGGCATAAAGCTCTACTGGGGCACAGGTCCCCTACTTTCCCCTTCCTCACACACACACACACACACACACACACACACACACACACACACACACACACACACACACACACACACACACACACACACTTTTTATGGGCAGGTGTTTTTTCTCGTGCCCTCTAAAGAGATCCAGAGCTTTTTTTCTAGTTAGTGAAACCAGTGCTCACAAATGTGTCATGTTTCATGTGTTGACCAAACATCCTACATGAGAAACAAAAAGCTGCATCTCTATTTACAGAATATTATAACCAGGGAAAGCTTTCAAACCATTGTGAATTTAATGATGGGTTTTTTTTTTAACCCAAAGCAGTGCTGGGGATAGTGGGACTTCACTTGTTTAGGAATTAATGAGTGTATGGGAAACACTGCGGTGGATGCAACACATTAACAACTGCGCCTAAAGTCTTTTCCTTTACTTCCCATGGCCAGTCTGCCCCTGATACTGGGGCACAGCTCAATTATACTGAGGCACGTACCCCAGTAAAGGGGGTCTGGCGACGCCCCTGGCGACTGATTATTTTAGAAGCTGTGGTGGTTATGCTTGTGAGTTTGGCCTTGTTTTTAACTCATGATTTAACTTCTAGTAGCCTATTTTTTTGGTAACATCCTGCCATAACAGACCTGATGGCAAAGATGTATCTGGGCTTCATTTGATTGGTTATTGTTAAAGTATGCAGGAAAAGATATTGATTTATATGTGAAGAATAAAAGGCTACTGAAAATGAGAAAAAATATAATTAGCCTACTGGTTGGAGAAAAGTGTGTATTTAACTTCTAGCCATGGTCAAGCTTAGCTTAAATGCTATGCTACACTGTTGTCATGGCAACAGCATGTCAACATCCTCCTAAGCGGCTCGTATCCTGACAGTCAGAAATGTCTGCTGTGAACAGAAAGTTGATTCAAGCTCTCGTCGAGACAGTCTCAAAGCATGTGGAGCACTGTGAGTATCCCATAGAAACACTTTCAGTTCGTTCATTTATGCAAAAACTTATTTCGAGGTATGATTTCTTAAAATTAGGCGTCATATTTAGAAAACTGTGATCTTAAAATTGGCAGAGAAAACGTATTCTAAGCAATAACAAAGCACTTAAAAGCTTAGTGTCTCAGAAATAGCCAGGAATGATAACAATTAGTATTTTTTGACTCAAAAATAGATTTTTGCACTAATAGATTTCATGTCAACTTCTCCATTTGAGATAAATTCACCTTAATTTGCGTTTTGTTATAGCGGCTCCTCTCTAGGTTTAAGACCATCTTGCACTTACGTTTAATTTGAACATTTTGAGTTATAATGTCTTCTCATAGTGAGCTGGATATACTAATATTTAGTCATGTTGTTTTTAAGGATAAGCCAGCTATGCTCTAAAGTAGGTGTTTCATTGTGTGCATGTAGTTTGAGGATGTATATTTTGATCTGATGTAGAAGAAACAGTGCCTGAAAACTGTAACCCACCCTTAAAAAAAATAACTTTTCTTTCTTTCTTTCTTTTGTCAATGGAGCTGTTTTCTGATAGATTCTCCAATAAAATGCATTCACTTAAATCAAGTAAAGGGTTTGTCTTAAATCTAGATTATCCGTCTTCTACAAATAAGATCTCAGCTTGAAAAATGTATGAAATGTAAAATAAACCTTGTTTCTTATAAATTACAACTCAAAACAAGATAATTTCAAGATTGTTTGACTTAACAAGATATTTAAGATGCATTGTCTTGAAAAATGTCCCTTTATCTTGCTCAAATGTTACTTAAGTAAATGTATCTTAAATCAAGTGGGAGAAGACATTTTGACTAAAAATTAGTCAATTTCACTTGGTAAGATTTTGAGTTTTTGCAGTGTGGTATGCTCTTAACTTTTTTAACTTGCTCCACTTGATAGCATCTACTCCAAAAATGTGTCGCAGCTAATAAAAGCAATCTTTTTATCAACCCCCAGTTAATAAGACAGAGGTGGAGTGCCTTATCCGAGGATTTAACAGTCTCTTTGGGGAGCAGGCTATTGCTCAACATTCACCTGGCGGACTGGACAGAGGGAGGTTCAGGAGCATACTGCACAACTGGTTTGGGATGACCGACAGTGTGATCATGGATGGAGGTAAACCATTCATATTCAAAAAATCTAATTGCTAGTGGCTATTGTTTGCAGTAGCATATACAAGTGTGCATGTAAGCACATATTTCAACTTTTAATATTCACAAGTGTGTTGGGTTGTTAATTATAACACATCCTTCAGTCTTCAGGACATTTGACAAAGACAATGACAGCTTGATCAGTGTCAAAGAATGGATTGAGGGACTGTCCGTTTTCCTTCGAGGGAGTTTGGATGAAAAAATAAAATGTAAGCTCTGAACCTTATTTTGAAACTTACTTAAACTCACCTTGGACACACCATTCAGATTATAACTTTTTCTCTTTGCACTATTCAGACTGCTTTCATGTATATGACTTGAATGGGGACAACTACATCTCAAGAGAGGAGATGTTTCAGATGCTGAGGAACAGCTTCAGCAGACAGCCCACAGAGGAGGACCCTGATGAAAGAATCAAAGACCTGGTGGAAATCACACTCAAGAAGATGGTGAGTCTTTTGGTTTAGATGTCTAACCCTCTAAATATGTCCGTGTGTGCTCATTGAACATACATTTTTTGTAGGATCACGATCATGATGGCCGACTGTCTTTTGATGACTTTGAAAAGGCAGTTAGAGAAGAGAATCTCTTACTTGAGGCTTTTGGAACCTGCCTACCGGACACTATGGTAATCACTACAAAAGCTGTCAAAACCCTATGAAATTAAAATTCTAACCAAAAAAAATATACTGACATTTTTTTCTTCTTTCTTTAGAGAATTGAGACATTCGAGAGGCATGTATTTGAGGAGCAACAGGACCATTGAAGAAGCAGTGTCTTTATTTTCAGCTGCATACTCCAGGATAAATGTTAATAGCCGTTAACAATGCAAAAATAAAAAGTAATCAAAACAAAAAACATTGCCTGGAAATAGTTTTCCAATGTGGTAACAGAAATGAATGCTTTGAAAGACAACATGCTTGATCAAATCCGACGTCGGGGTTTCACCTTTTTTTCCACTGGTTTGAGATCAGGAACTGCTCCCATCTGTGAAAGTGAACAAAGCTGATTTGACTGAAATAAACAACTACACTGACTTCTTATTGATTTCTTCTTCAGATCAAATCTTACCTTTTTCATTGTGCCCCTGATCAGGCTTACAGTTGTGTTCAGTGACTCATCTTCCATGTCCATTTTGGATGGTTCCGGTAGTTTTGGCCCAATAACAGGCTCATTCTTTGTGGTGTCATCAGTCAGTGAGTTTTTCCCCGTATCGTTCATCTTGCGTTTCCTGTTCTCTAAATTTGTGGTCCTCGGGACAAATCTGACCGTAGAACTTTGATTTGAGGTGAGTCTTTGTTCTTGGTCTCTGTCTAAAGAGGTTTGATTGAAGCTTGTACCCTGTATTGGCTGCTGTTTTGTGTCAATAACTGTATTATGTAATGTTCCCATTTTGTCCTCTGTTGGTATAGTCCTGAACTGGTTTATATATCTGTAGTTATAATGTTCCTGGGGAGGTAGTGGTAGTAGAGAGAAGCCTGAATAATGGCTCATGTTTGAAGTCTCCACAGTCTGGTCATTGTCTGAGATTTGATCTTGTCTGGTCACAATCGCCTGTGATGTGGTAGCTGAGTCCGATGACCTGGGCTGCTCCTGTACTGACTCCTTCTGTTGTTTTTCTCTTGCTTTGTAACAACAAATGATCAGAAAAAATACCATTAAAGAAAACAACAAAAAACAGTTCAATTTGGTATTAATTATGCAATATATAAACATACTACATCTATGGCATATGAGTGCCATGAAAAAAACCTGGGTGCAGAAACAGATCGAAGTAAGTTCAAATAACAAATGTGCATTGAAAGAAGAGAGAAACATGTAGAATCTATCAACATAATTGTTGTGAGTAAGTTTACATGTGATTCCCCACAAGCATACCTTTATTACGAACAGTCCTGATAACATATCTCCTTCTGTCCTGCAGCTTCAGCCTGGTATCATCCACAGTCTCATACTCAGGGACGTAGCACACATGTAGCACGCCCCCATAAAAACTCTTCTCATCCATGTGTCGTTTGGCAGCTCTGTGAAAAAACAATGAAAACGAAACCTTTCAGCCAGTCTTCCTTTGATGCTACTGCAGTGTGCTTGTTCATGAAAGAAATCTTAAACCTGGCACTGGTGAGTTTCTGGAACTTGACGAGGTAGACTTCCGTGAATTCCTCAGCAGGGTACTCATCCAGGGGTCTGTACTCCTCCACGGCTCCGTACAGGGCACATAGCTGGATCAGCTCCGTCATCACTCCAATGGCTGGGACTCCTTGGACCATCAGGTAACGAGACTCCAAGTTGATGGTGTACACCTTATGATGCAGAATATAAATGTAGTGACATTTACTCTACCAAGCAGTGTAATCCAGGTTTGCCACCAGCTGGTAACCATAGCATGAAATACATGTGTTTTTCTTGCCTGTACTTGGTTCTTACCTTTACAGCTTTAGCCTTCCTTCCTTCTCTATATTTTGGACGAGAAATGCATACTTTCTTCTGTTCGTGGTGTTTATACACCTCTGGGACGCCCCAACAGCCTGGGCTGTCGTTTACTGGAAACGCCGACATGTATCCAGTAAAAGCAACAACTTCCTCTTTTTTGTGGTTAATGGCGGATCACAAACAGCTTTTAGGTGCATACCGCCACCTACTGTACAAGAGGGTGTATTATCATGTCATTTATTTATTAAATTCTGCCTTTCAGTCTTGTGCAGTGGTGGACAAATTACACAGCTTCATTACTTAAGTCAACGTGCACACCACCACCCTGTCTGGCCTGACCTCCGCCACCCATTGAAGACTGATAATTACTGCCACCATTTCTGCTATGTACACGGATAACTGATCTGATTGCCTTTTAGACATATTAATTTCAAATGCTGGTTTATATATACCATTTCTCACACACCCCTTTGTGTTATTAGACCCATCTGTATATATTTTAAAGTTACTGAAATAATTGCTCCTCAGGTACACACTTGTTTTCACTCCAACCTCATTCATACTCCATTCTCTCTTCATCTCTAGGACACTCATGTCCACTTTAACCTTGGGGTAAAGCCACAGGGTATATTACTAACTGCAGTTGGCTGGATGAACTCAACATTATCAATTCCAAACACTTTAGCACACTCATTCACACACCCTTCACAAACCCTCGCCTCTTGAACCTGAAATATTCCCAGCAGCTAGTCTTTGTTGCAGGATTTTCTTCCCCCCTTCCTTTAAGCTTGACCCAGTATACGAGTGACACATTTTCTCTCCTTATCTCCAGATGAGTCTTATCTGCTATTATAAGTAGAGCATTGGTGGGGGTTGTTTTCATCACTCGTAAGGCTCTATACTGTAGCCTATCCAGTTTTTGTAAAATTGACTTAGTTGCTGCTCCATATATTATACGGCCATAGTGTATTATTAATGCCATAAGTGCCCTATATCCATTCATGACTGTTTATCTATATACTGCAGCAAAGGCCTCGCCTAGCACATCAGCCTTTTCTTTATCTGACACGGTTAAGTTCTGCCTACTAATTAGTGCTCTGATTTTAATAGACTTTCTTTTCCCTCTCATTTTCTTAAACATAGACCATATTTCTTGTACTCTTATTTCTCTTCCGATGGTGGAACGAAATTCTCTCCATGATCTCTTTTTTGTATCTTTAATTATTTTTCGAGCCACAGCCCTTTTCCTTTTATACTCTATAAGGTTCTCTTGTGACATGTTTTTCTGTAGCGCTCTCAATGCTTTGTTATGCTCTTTTATAGCTCTGCTACACTCCTCACTCCACCAAAGAACCACCTTTCTTTCCACCCTTTATTATTCTTTTGGGGATACTCAAATTTGCAGCATTTAAAATATGCTGAGTGATTTGACTTATTCGTCCTTCACTGTTTCCATCCATTTTTATTAGGCGAGCTGTCTCCTCAATACAAGTTCTGAATTTCTGCTAATCTGTACCATCTGGCACTTGGAGAGCCTTCTTGTACATATACATTTGTATGTATTGTTTTAATCACTGGGGAATGATCACTCCCTAGATTAGAGCCCCCCCTGACACACCATTCACACGCATTCACTAAGTTATCGGACACTAATGTCAGATCTAGACATGATACTGTATCTCTATTCACATTTATTTTTGTACCCTGACCATTGTTAAGCCAATTCACTGATCTTTCGTCCATCATTTCTTCAACTATATTTGCTTCAACCCATTGCTATCTGTGTAGTTGCTGCTCCATAAACAGTTGTGTGCATTGAAATCTCCACACCATATTTCTCCTCTACATACTCCCCCTGTTGTTTCCCTAAATGTGTCACTAGTAAGGGTTCTACAAGCATTATAGAAATTAAATTGCTTAAAGTTACCATCCTTCTTTGGGAAAGGCAACAGCAGTTGGAACACCTCAAAATAAGAGCTTACTGTCTCTCTCGAATACTGTTCCTGGATAAGGCGTGAGTGTTTAAAATCTTATTGTGAAAAATTATATCGCTCTAATGTCGACTGCTTTGGTCTAGTTGAAACTTAGAGCACATAATAATGGTTTAAATTATTTATTCAAACTATTTTTCCTATTCATTTGTTACTATATATATATATATAAATAGATATAATTTATTTAAAACTATTTATTTATTTTTCCTATTCATTTGTTCTTATATATATATCTATATATATAGATATATATGGATATATATATATAATTTAGTTGCTTTATTTTCCTTTATTATTTAGTTGTTGTTTTTTGTTCATGTTTACGTTATGTATAATGTAACCTGAGGTACTAAACCCTCATGTTACACACTCCGGTACAGTAGGTGGCGGTATGCACCATTACAATCTGTTTTGCGCCCCGTCATTAAAGTCAGAGAAGAAGAAGAAGTGCGATGAATTTGTTACCTATGTTTGTTACACATTTCCTGCTTGCAGTACAACCTGCTTTACCAAAACAGAGCTTGTCCGTGGGATTATGTGTAGTAGGCAGGGTATTCACCACGTTACTGTTGTTTTTAATAACACGAAGAACTGCTTTCTTCACCTCCCATCGACGCTGATTTCACATCTATGTTTGAACGAGGTACTGTAACGTAGCTAGCACTCAGTTTATGATAGTAGAACTGAAACTCATTTACGTCCTCAGTAAAATAATGTTACAATGTCATTTAGCACACGCTTTTATCCAAAGCGACGTACATACGAGAACAAGAACACAAGCAAAGATCTAGACAAGAGAAAACAAGATCAGTAAGAGAAACAAAGTGCTTCAAGTCCATTTGGATAATTTGATTATTGAGTATTGCTGTCAAAAGCATTAGGTTTGTCCTTGGTGTTGAAAACAAGCTAGGACGTGTTATGTATTATAAATCTGTGTTATGTATCACCTTAAAGCTTAGATTAATGGACTCATCAGGTCTTTTCTTCCTGCAGTGGTCAGACTCTATAATCAACATCAATAACCTCACCAAAACTGACTTAAGTGCAGTATCTCCCCCATCTATTTATTAATGTGCAATAATTACTCATCCCCCTCTTCTTACATGTGCAATATGTCTTTTCTACTCATCTTCTCAGTTCTGTTCTGTACATTATTTTATACTATGATACAAGCCTGTGCACATTTTCCACTGGTTTTGTAAATATTTTTAAATGTACTTATTTAGTTGTGTATACATGTCGTAAGATATGCTTATTTTTACTTCTTTATTTTTAATTGCTAATAACTTTTTAATAATTGCTTTTATATATGCTCTTATTTGCTTTATACTGTTTTGCACTGTCTACTTTGCTGCTGTAGCACTTAAATTTCCCTGTTGTGGGACGAATAAAGGATTATTTTATCTTATCTTATCTTATTTCTATTCAACCACTTTGTAGTAGTTCCCCTGAAATCTCACTTGGTGGAGACAACAGACCAGACAGGAGACTGGGGACATGTCAGTGTATCGTTATCGACCTCTACATGATCTTGTTTTCTGTTCTAAAGTCTATAAGCATAAGATAAAGCTTCAGAGTTTGCTATCTTTCTGAGAGAAAGAGTGCATGGTTCCTGTACCAATTGTACAAGTCTGCCTTTTCAGTTTGGCCAGTCAACCCTCCTCTGACACCTCAACACAGGACTAAGACTTTGGACACAGTCAGTCAAAGTTACGGGTGCTGAAAGAAATTGTTAACATGTTATTGTAACGTGTGTACAATGTATGATTACTGTACACCACATAAACTGAACAGCCAACAATACTGAGCTGTAACTTTCCATGTGGAGACTTGCGGTGTCTTTATCATTGATTGTTAGGATTAGATGTCAAAATGATTTAGTTGAGGAAACTCTGTATGAATATCTAGGCAGAAAAGTGGGGTACTTTAATTCAGACTTGGATGGAAAAATCACCTTTTGTCTTTAAAAAAATACAAACATTAAAGTTCTTCTTTATATTTCTACACTCAGAATCAAGCTCTAGAGTTGTCCTGGGGTCATGGATGCCCTGTATTCCTCAGCTGGACTCAAAACAGAACCTCCTCAAACCTGGACAGCCATAAAGTAGAGCTGTGTAGACAACTGGGAGAGACGCTGGGCCTGAAAGATGGAGAGCAGGTATGTATACACTTAAAGTGAATACATCTTTGCTGATATTTCCACCTGAATAATCCATGCTCTCTAAGTGGCACATCCAAAATGTGTTTGCTTCAGGCTGTACATATAGTTTGTATTGACTGACTGGTTGTGTTGTTTCCCTTAGGGATTCCTGAAACCGTGTCACCAGGTCTCATCAGTGCATCAAGTATTTGTGGAGCCTGTGTCATCAGATGACTGGGAGATCTTGGTGAGTGATTGCCATGAAAAAGTGTTAAAATATTTTGTACAAGTAAAAGCTGCAAAAGTTGATTTTGTGAACCAAATGTTTCCATCGTATGTCAGAATGTGTTCAGATGACATTAAGAAGTAAATGCGCTGATAAGTAATGTCTCTGAGAAATCACATGCTTCCTCTGACTCATTCCCCCAGGAGCTCCACAGTGCTGCACTGGAGCAGCAGCTGTTGGATCAGATAAGAGTGGTTTTCCAAGATGCTGTGTTCCCTGTGTGGGTGGATAGCCACACAGCCATCTACATTCGAATAGGTCAGAGTTAATACAATAATTAATATATTTTGTTTGTCAGACTATCGCATTTTGTTTCTCCCAGATAAGAAAGATACAAAACATGGCTGTGATCTAATAGCTACATTTATGAAGATGTAATTTAATGTTTGATTGTGTGAAAATGTTGTATGTCAGTGGTTTCAACCCAGCTTCAACACTTGCAACTTCTTTTTAACTCTGTCCAGGATTGCTTTCTCCATCTGTCCCCTACGGTCGCCTGGAGCAGTTCACTGAACTTGTTGTTTCTCCCAAGAGACGAGGCGGAACAGACGGCCTCAATGGTTCTCCAGTGAATGTTCAACAGAGTCAGCATTTTACAGATCATTGCACCCCTGCAGGGCCGTCTTTAGCAAGTATCTCTGCTGTCCCTCAGAGCAGCCAGTGGGGTGGCATTGCAGACATGAAGGGCCTGCTGCAGTACATGATAAAGAGAAGTAATGACCCGATGAAAGAGCTACCACCTGTACCAGAGGTCCCTGCACTGTTCAAAGACTCTGTCTACCGAGTGTGCGGCTCACCTCCTGACTCTCTTTGCACTATAAATCAGGTAGCAACAGGTGTCATTCATTTATTTTCTTGGAGCCAGTGCTTGGATGCCAGGCTGACAGGAGGCCAGTGTCCTGTTACCTATAGTCTCATCTCCAAAGTTCCCTCCCCGAAAGAATCAAGGGACAGAGCCAAGCAGGCCATGGAGAAGAAGAAAAATGTACTTGTTACTAAAGTTGCCGTGGATGGAGGAGAGAATAAGAAAGACGAGGAAGCCTTGGTTGTCAGGGTGGTTTGCCATGATGTTGAGAAGCTAACAGGCAAAGAAATGAACCCCACTGAGGGAGAGATCCATAGGGGAAGAGTATGGGTGAGTGTGCTGTCTTAAAGAGGAATAGTTACTTTATTTTTTCTCCTGTAACACAAGGTTCATTTTATTTACTATCTTTAGCCCCCTGCTGTTAATGTACTGTTGTGTGTCTCTTATAAAAAATCTAATTCTTTCAGATCCCACCTGCCCTGGCGATAAAGTTGAACATCATCCCACATTCAACTGTAAGAATAAAGCCGGTCAAATCAACCATCAAAGTAGCCTCCTCTGTCCGCCTGAAGCCCCTCAACCCTCAGGTGAGTGCTGTAGCGGCAACATAAAATTACAGTGTGGTGTTGCAAGATTTTTTGTCAGATGATTTACTCAACTGTTAGTCTCCAGACTGTTTTATTTTCAAAGCTGCTTATGATTTAAACGTCATCTTCCCCTTATGTCCACTTAATCTTTGACATTTTTATGCAGCCTGAGGAGGATGATGAGGACATCCGGACGGCTTTCCTTGGTTGGCTGCACACTCAGAGTCATGAACCTTTAGCCTGCGTGAGTGCACGGTCTGGCAGCATCGTCCTACATGGAACTGATGGTGATTAATTTGCTGTCTCTTGTGATCAGATTCCAAAGAGGCTGAGGAACTCCATCGTGCTTTAACTGAAATGACTTTAATCAGCTGCAAAAAAAAACCCAAAACATCCTTGTTCTCACACATTTTTTCCTTATCTATAGCAAAGTTGGAGTTTGCATTAAATGTACTGAAACCAGAACCAGAGAATGACCCTCCAGACCAGCTGTTTCTGCTAGCACCTGCTGTTCTCCAAAAGCAAGATATACAGGTATAAGCATGCATGTCATGTTAGGAGATAACTTCATGCATTGTATGTGCTCAATTTAATGCAGATGATGTATAAAAGGGTATCCTTCAGAGTTTTGTGATGCTGACATAATTTAAAAAAGCTTTAACTCTTTACTATGTGTCACCTACAGGTTGACCGAGAGCAAGTGACTGTGAGATCTACAGCTGGAGCACCCATACCAGAGCTTCCCTTCCTCTGCAGTCTTGGGTAAGTGTATAGTTTTTGGTTAGCTTGTGTATGGTTTAGAAATATAATCCCTATGTTTCTTTCTACATGTCTTTATTCTTCATGTCTTCCTAGTGGGATTGATGAGCTCAGCGGAGCTGGATTTGAGTTTATCTCCCACAGCCTTCTGAGTAGTCCTCTAGCAAGGGAGCTTGGTACCACTGGAAGGGGACTCAAAGGAGGGGCTCTGCTTATAACTGGTGCTAAGGTATTTGTGTACATATTCTTAGTGTTATTGCTGAAAGCACAGATATTACTACACTTAAGAGAGCACAAATTAAAGTATCTAAAATTACGTTGAGGGATTGTTGTACCTGCATTTTCATCCTTAAAAATATCCCAGAGGAAAGTGTTGAAGTTCTGCTGTTTAATGTACTGTCACAGGGAAGTGGAAAGAGTGCCTTGTCCAGAGCCCTCTGTGGTAAAGCCAGAGCAGATCTGGATGCACACGTGGAGGTGGTGGACTGCAAAAAATTTCAAGGTACAAACATCCTCCTTAAACATAACTCTGTATCGCAGAAAAGTAGCTGGATGTGTTTCTCATTGGATTTGTGGTTTCTCTCATTAGGAAAAAGGGCAGAAACAGTGAGACAGATGCTGCAGGATGTTTTCGAACAGGCAGAGTGGAGGCAACCTGCAGTCGTTCTACTTGATGACCTGGATCACATGACTGGGGCACCAACTTCACCAGAACATGAGCATGGTCCTGAGGCAGTGCTGCAACTGCACATAGCCCAAAGTAAACCACTGATAATTTGTTATTATATAAGTTTTTATATCTGTAGTCATATATTTATACACACAGACAGGATTGTGAATAATCATAAACCTTGATGCTGATCATTTTAGTCTGTTTGTGGCTGCAGGTCTGAAGGATCTGGTGGATGATGCGGTGATTCACTCCAGCCTGGTGTGTCTGATTATCACCAGCCAGAGTGAGCACTCCCTCCACCCCTCTCTGACAGAGGTCCAGGGGTCCCACTTCATCCAAAGCTTCATACACATCCAGCCACCTGACCAGGTTGGCACACACACATGCGGGCAGACAGACATGAAGACGCTTCATGTAAAAAGTGAAAACAGGCAGCAATACACTTTGTTTACTTTTGTATTCAGGTGCAAAGAGCAGAAATCCTGCGCTGCCTCATTACTGGGAAAAAAAAACTTTCTTGGGAGACTTTACACACTACAGACTTGGCAGCTGTTGCCAAAAAAACAGAAGGATACACACCTCAAGACCTGGTCCTACTGTTGGAGCGGGCTGTCTTTGAAAGCACTGTGCAGAGAGAACCCAATGACCAAGGTAACATTTATAATAAAACTACGTTCTGTCTACTTTAAGTTGACTTTAGGATTCTGTTAGTTTGCTGTCCCACTTCCTTTTTTTTTCTATCAGATTTGCGTCTTACAATGAGGGACTTTGCACAGGCTCAGAAAGGTTTCACACCTCCCTCGCTGTGGGGTGCAGACCTCCATACCCCAAGTGGAATGGGACTGGAGAGAGTGGGGGGACTGAAGGAGGTGCGAGAGCACCTAATGGACACCATCATGCTGCCTGCTAAGGTCAGTGTCAGTGTTAAAGAGCACTGTACTGTTTTTCCATCTAGATGAGGGCACCAAAGAACAAGGGTTATTAAAATAAAAATCAATATCTTTATAACCCCTGTTAAAAAACAATCACTCACTATTGACTATTAACAATAAAAATCAACAAAAAATGCAGTGAAACCAACCCTTATCTAATAAATACAAAAATAAATTACATTTCAAAAGGTATTTCATACGACGGCGTATTAAGGCCACAATGAAAAAAAAAAAGTAAAATTTCAAGTTTATAAAATCGCAAATCTATGAGAAATCAAACTCCAAAGTTTCGAGTTTCTAAAGTCGTAAATTTTCAAAAAAAACTCAACATTTCTGAGATTATAAAGTCGGAGATTTTTCGAGAAAATACTTTAAACGTTTTTGAAGAAGTTAATCTATGAGAAATCAAACTCAAGCAGCCCTAACTAACTAAACTAACTTTGTGGGTGGATGCAAATTTCGGCAATACTGATTTGTCTGCCAAAATATGCATCCACCTATTATTCAGCTACAGAGACAGAGTTTTAAACTGTACATTGCCGTGGACAGCTCTACTATGAGCGGTGCGTGTTCCCGCGAGGTGCAGGCATTTCTTGGCGTGCAGGCGTTTCTGGGCACAACACCGGCAATGTTTTTTCTCGAAAATTTACGACTTTAAAAACTTGAAACTTTCGAGTTTGATTTCTCATAGATTTGCGATTTTATAAACTTGAAATTTTTAAGTTTTTTTCTCGAAAATGTACATTTTTTTTTCATAGTGGCCCTAATACGCTGTCGTAATTTCATCATTTTAATTTAATTCAATTTTTTTTCCAAAGCTTCCAAAGTTTATTTTATAGCTGCTGTGAGGAACCCATTTGCTTTTGATTTTGGCGCATCTGTAGGCAAAGATGTAAATCTCATATATCTGATCTTGTGCTTTACATGTCAACGTAGTGATCTGTAATATAAAGAAAGGCTGTTCAGAATGTTATCAGTCATCTGGTCCAATACCTCTCCCCTCACAGCGGTTTCAGGCCGTAATGCTCCTATGAGGAACTGTTTGCTTGTTTTGATCTTGCCCCCCTGTGAACAAAGTGGTACCTCTTACTGAGCTGATTTGTCCTGTATGTGTGTAAGCAGTATTTTCTGACAAAAATGTCCTCCTCCAGCCGTTTAACAGTGGTATCACTCACTGTGAATCTTTGCTGGAGAAAATACTCAGCTGTTTGGTGATCATTTTACTTCATCTATTTCTATCAGATGATATTGGATGCTGCCAAATCTATTTTCATCGCCTCTGTTGTTGTCTTGGACTAAACCTGACCCATGGGCAGGTCCTGAAAATTTTAGGCAAAATAAAACATCATGATTTAAAAGTCCTATAATACTTTAGATTGTGTGAGAGGGCAGTGACAATTAGGCATACGCACTGTTTAGTGTTATGTTTTCCACAGCGCACAGTCTTGATCAAGGTAAGTTCAGCCCTGATTAAAACCAGCTTGAATTTTATGAAAAAAGAAGCAGGTTAAATCATATTTAATAAATTAGATATAACAGTGAGTGTACAATGTCCTTCTAATCCAAACAAAGTTAGAACCTCTTCTTTGCCTTGCACTGAACAGATATCACTTAAGAGCTGAAAATGGCAAAAGAAAAGTACATTCTTTAAATCTGATCCTGGGTCTCTAATGTGTTACAGTACCCCAACCTGTTCTCCAAACTTCCTATTCGTCATTGCTCGGGAATATTGCTGTACGGAGCTCCTGGTACAGGGAAGACCCTGCTGGCGAGAGCTGTAGCCAAAGACAGCGGCATGAACTTCATCAGCATCAAGGTAGGTCGGGCTTTTGCTTTGACAGCTAAGATAGAAAACTGTGTATTGCTAAATCCGAGTTGTGTGTGATTTTACCGACTCAGGGTGTGTGTTAACCATTCTCTAGGGACCTGAACTTTTGAGTAAATACATCGGAGCCAGTGAGCAGGGAGTTCGTGATGTCTTCCAGAGGTCAGTGAACATTTAACACTCTTGCAGACCTTTATAGCTGGAACTTAAAATGAGTTCCAGCCAATGATAATGACATTAAAGCTAAAAACAACACATGGAGATGGAAACATTTTATTTCTTCTGTTCGCTGCAGGGCCCAAGCTGCCAAGCCGTGTATCCTGTTCTTTGATGAGTTTGACTCCCTTGCTCCCAAGAGGGGCCACGACAACACAGGTGTAACTGACCGAGTGGTCAACCAGCTCCTCACCCAGCTGGACGGAGTGGAGGGACTGCAGGGTAGGTTGTTAACCACATACTGTATGTTGTATTCTGTACACAGGGAATCCAGTCAAAAGAGCTAATGACAATAATTAGTTTGACATATTTTATTAATCAGACATTCGGCCAACTTTTTGTGGAGAATACATTTATTTACCTTTCTTTTTAAAAGTCTGGTGAGATGACTGATTCTTCCCTTACGTCTGTGTGGTAATTATGAAGCTATTAGGCATCTTTAATGCAATCTACAAAGCATCAACAGAGTCAGGCTGTTTCCCTCTACTTTCAGTCTTTATGCTGAAATGATGCTAATCAGTTCCTTCCTCCAGCCTCATATTGATACCAAGACTGTTATCTATTTATCATCCAGCTCTCTGTAAAAAAGAGAACATCATACAGGTTTCTAACAATGATAATTAAAACCATCTATTACCAAATAAATCAGAATCCTGCATGTTTACATTTGCAGGTGTGTATGTGCTGGCAGCAACCAGCCGCCCAGATCTGATTGATCCAGCCCTCCTGAGACCTGGACGACTGGACAAGTCCCTCTACTGCCCCCCTCCTGACCTGGTCATGAAGCTACATTTACTTTCATTTAGATTTTTACATGTGCAATAATCCAATAAAGAAACAACATGAAGTTTATAAATGGTTCGACACAAATTTCTGGCATTAAAAAAAACACTCTGTTGACAAACTGTTTCCTCCTGTGTCACATCTCTAGGAAGCCCGTGTGGAGATCCTGAAGGCTCTGAGTGTTGGTATCAGTTTGGCAGCTGATATAGATCTACAGGTGCTGGCAGAGGCGACTAAGCTGTTCACTGGGGCAGACCTGAAGGCTTTGCTCTACAACGCCCAGCTAGAGGCCGTCCACAACAACTCAGCCTCCAACAGTCAGCATGTATGTCTGCTGCACTTAAAAGTCAAGTCATTGAAGAGTTTAGCTTTTAGATGGCGTTTCTTTGTGCTTATGAAGCATGGAGGCAGGGAGGTGACATGTATCTGTTACTGATATTTTTGAATAATTTTAACAGCAAGAGCTACCAGATGCCCAATGAGCTTACATCTAAGCTATCTTTAACAGCAATAATACAGTGAAGCTTGTTTTCTGGTGACATGTTTCTTCTAATTTCTGGCCATCTGTTTCAGGAACTGACCTGTGGTTCAGAAAGCGACATGAGCCTGTCCTCCATGAATTTCCCAAACAACAGCACCAGCTCAGATGAGTCAGTTGGGGAGGGGGACCCAGTTATGGCTCTGGACCCCCCCATGGTTCAAGAGTCCAGTGAATTTCCAACAGAAGCCAGCAGGGTTTGGAGACTCTACTATGGAAGCTCCTACGAATCCGAGTCAAGAAATTCACCAGTTTCAGGACTGGTAAGTAGTTCTAGCAAAGGACTAGATAGTCTTTAGTATAATTCTGTTTACATGAAGGTGTAATCGTAGTCATCCACAATAAAAGCATGAATGACACATCAACCAATCTTGATCTAGCCCCCTACCATATCCTAGAATTGGACTACACCAGTTCCTGCATATATACTGTTTTCACATTGCATTAATTGTTAACTAGAAGCTTTGGCACTGCAGTAAATGATGATGACATAGTTTGTGTCACAGGTCACAAGTACCTTTAGCAACTTAAACACTTATATAAAATAAACTGAAGTAAACATTTCAGGAAAGTGCTTCTTTGCATATTTTAAAATTTGGTATAAATTTCACATACTCCTGAGAACTTCCTCTGCTACATAAAACACACACTATATGCACATGTTAACACAGCTGTCTGTGATTGCTGTCTCATAGCAGTGGTGCATTTCAGTGTTCTTGAAACAGTTCTTGCTTTCATTATTTTTGTCTGACTTTGCTCTTTACCTCCCTTGTCAGAATTGTCATTGCGTTTCTGGACAAAACTCCATGACGCATGACTGTACTAGACCAGGTGCTCGTGACCCTGGTGGCTCTGTCACACCTGCCTTCATGTCCTCCCTCCAGAGTGGGTTTGAAGAGCTTGGTGTTGAGCAGCTGGAGCGCTTGCAAGAAGACATAAAAAACATAAAAAACAACTCCAGGCGAACCAATGTAAGAGAAAACTATGAGCAGTAGAATGTCTGACAGCATTCTGATTATTCTTTTATTCAGTTGTTTTCTATGTGACACCGTCATTTGTATTTGTTAGTGATTTTAAACTAGCTTAATATATAACAAAATTCTATATTTACCATTTTAGTTTTTTGCCTGGATGACTCTTGTCATGTTTGTGTGTGTGTTTGTGTAGGAGCGTGTCAGGGTGCCTACAGCCTCCAGCCAGCCTGGCCTGATGCTGTGTCAGGCTCATGTGAACTCTGCCCTGGCTGTGACCAGACCATCTCTCAGAGAAGATGACTGGAAGAGATACACAGAACTGTAAGTGGGAGGGGAGCACAGCTCACTGCACTGGAAATAATCCCACAGAAATCACAATGAGACTGAAAGCAAACTGTTAGCCGAACAAAAAGTGAAGACATCAATTTATAACTTTCACATTTTCATTATACTTTGGGATGTATATGCAATGTTTCAATTAGCAAAAAACATTTTTTAAGCCTATAATGAGCTTTTAGTCTCAGCTACAGGAGGGAATGGAAACATTTGACAAATTGGTGATTCAGAGCTGTTGCCAAGAAACAGCAGTAGAGAAATATGAATCATTGTAATTATTCTCTCAGTATTCAGATGTTTTTTATCAAGTTAAATTACTTTATTTTGCATTTTGTGAATTACTTGAAGTCATCGCAAACTGCAGTCAACTATATTTAGCTGCTGACTCATCTTTTATGAGTCAAATGAAGGAATAAATACTGGAAATATTGAAGATCATCCCTAGTTTTAGATTAATCTCCTGAGTGTAACTTAAAAAGTGTTAGAAAATATGTATTGTTCATTATTAAGAAACAGATTTCTCTCTTTTTTTAGGAATGAAACCTTTGGCGGTGTAGGAGACAGAAGATCTCCTCGCTCTGTCCCATTTCCACCTGGACAACGTGTGACTCTGGCTTAATCAGACAGTTTAGTTTCAATTAACTAATTTGTGATTGTGAAGTCACTCATTAATAGCTATTATGCAATTATTCAGCATCATTGAGTTAAGCAATTTAGATCTTTAAAAGCAGTTTGAATTCAACTTTTGTTCAGATGTTTTGTACTGACAACTTCCAGTTAGATCTGTATGTGCTTAAAATGTAATTACTGTTCATATGTATAATCTATATAAATATCATAATTGATCTAATTATAAAATAAATATTTCTAAAAAAAAAAAGTCCTGCAGTTCTGCTCTATTTTTCAGCTGTATTTGTTTTTATAACATATTGATTTGAAGCACATAGTTTGCTACTGCAAGCTGTATGTCAATAGTTAAAGGTACTACCTGCCCAAACAGGTGGTTTTACTCATACTAATTTAGTCTGCAGCTCAGGCAAAGTTGGTTAAAGCTGTGAAATTAAACAGGGTCAGTACAGTTACTAATGAAAATTATTCAAATGAGGTTAAGTCTAGACGCCGCCAAAAGTTACATCTTATTATATCATTGTCTGCTAACACGTCCCTCAGCACTGAGAAGTCCAACTAGACAAAGCTGAAACATTTTTGTATCATCAGGGTGAACAAAAAATCATAATTAATAACAAGCAAGTTAGATATTTACAAAGGTTTGACAAAGACTCAAACTATTACTCATAATTTCAATAGTATTTCTTATACCAGATAAAGTAAAACATGAATCTATTTAGTTGGAGGCATAATAGCAGGACTTTCATCAACATGTGAAATTTGAGTCAGAATTGGCTCTTCTCAGTGGGTGGTGCCATGACAAAAAATAGGTGAGTAAAATTGTTCAGCATTTTAAATTTGTAGCAGATTAAACATTTTGTATAAGAGTTACAACAACCTTTCTACTTCACAGCAGGGCATCAAACATTGTCGTGCAGTCAAAGACATGCCCTTCAATAAAAACTCAGTCTCTACGAGAAGGATTTTTCAACATGTTTAGGCCAATCTGTGTACATTTGATTACAGACTTAAGAGAAGTACGTCAAAGTTTGAAACGTGTCATTTCCTGTTTCCAGTAGGTGGCACTGTGAATATAGTTAAATGTTTCATGTGCAAGGCCAGGACTTTAATCATACCTGTTAAATATGAAAACATTAAACATAGTGAAAGAAATCTTCCGGGGCTTGGGCATCAAGCCTGTAACAGTGACTCCAGAACTCAGGATTTGAACAACCTTAAATTGTCAGGGTCTTATTTGCTTGGAGTTTGCAGAGGATCACATTAAAAGTTAGCTCATGACACCTTAATTCAGTAACAGGTGAGATATACATCAAGAATATACACCAGGCTAACCATTTTGTTTTGGATCAGAACAAAAAAGAAGATAATTTCAACAACAGCATGTTATGTGTGCCCAGTTGGAATGAACTCATGCAATTTACAGGCAAATGATTTAAAAAGAGTCACACAGAGTTAAGATCTCTCCTAACTGTCACATTGTTAGAACATGAAGGGAGAATCTCTCTGGCCTTGTATATATTTTTAAATCAGTATGTAAAGTATTAGAGCATTTTTTTAAACTCAGTGTCTTACCTCAAATTGTTACAGTGGTCTTCAGCTTATTAGGACCTGAGCACCGTTAAGGTCGGCTAAGGCCCTTCTTTCTTTCTGTCTTTCTGTCTTTCTTTCTTTCTTTCTTTCTTTCTTTCTTTCTTTCTTTCTTTCTTTCTTTCTACCACAATAAATTGCCTTTTTGGAGCCTTCAACATGCCCGAAAAACTCACCAAACTTGAAAATTTTGATATTTTGGTGCTTCTGTGCAAAAAGTCCCAAAAATGGCTCAATAGCGGCACTTTCCTTCCAAAACGGCACCCCCTCAACATGGTTCAACCTGCATGCATGAAGTTTTTTTCCCATATGTTTCAGACCAAGACCTACAAAAAAGATTCCTAATGTCATGGTGAAATCCCAACAGGAAGTCAGCCATCTTTTTTTTTCTTTCAGTTTTTTACCTGTTTTGCAAGGGTACGTACTTAAGAGATCTTGCACTAGGCCATTTCTCTGATCAAGTCCAAATCATGCACACTTTCTAGTAAACACATTGATAACCCAAAGTTATCAAAGGAATTTACCTCCTAAATGGTTGTGGGCGTGGCACAGGGTCTAAGTTAGAGGTTATTTTGCCAATCTGCCAAAAACTTAAATCTTAATAACTCTTACATATAATGTTGGATCAGGACCAGGGCACTAAGTGTGATTATAAGTGTGCCAGTCTGAACACACCTATATGCAAATATTCACTTATATCTTATATCGCCCCCTACTGGCAGCAGGAAATCACATCTTACTATGTAGGTGCATAGCTCCTCCTCCTTTGAGTATATTTATTTCAAATGTACTCAGCAACGGCCTTCACACCTTCAAGAAGCATCCCTGGTCAGACTATGACCTGTTGTTGAAGGGTGTGTCTTTGGCGATGCCTCAAACTTTGATGTCTTGCTATGTAACAGGAAATACTTACAGCTCCTTCATACAGTGATCAATCTGTTTCAAATTGCATAATATACGATCAAGGTCCATCCCTCAACATATCTATGGGCTTATTCATCTACTACAGCCATAGCGCCACCCACAGGAAATACATGGTACTGACATTTGCATACAATCTCAGATCTCTTGTAAATTTTGCACGTCATCACGGTCCCACCCTTAACTCATCTACATAAACATTTTGCTCATATGAATAGTGCCACCTATTGGAAACAAGCAATATCTACTCCCATAAACTGTTTTTAACCTACTTGTGATCACAACTCTTTCTGTAATGATCTGTGATAAACAATCCTGCAGATAATCACTTCCTTAAAGTTATAGCCCCACCTATTGGAGAAAAGCAGTATTGCAATGCTCACAACTGCACAAGTGTGCTCACAGTTTGAGCATAGGTGTCATGCAGTGCAGCACAGCAACACCTGCTTCACAAGCAGATCCTGCTGCACATCAGGCGGGGGTGCACATCAGGCAGCGGTGCACATCAGAAGGTGGCGCCAATCAGGCGTTGTTTGCAGGTGTGCGAGGGCTCATTCAACGCTGCCTGCGGCTTTAATTTCTTTTGTGGTACAGAGAACCTTTTTGACAATATTTTCATGTTGATGTGATGTCTGCTGTCATCCTACACACACGCTCTGGCAGGTTCTAGACACACAGGACTAGATTTGGCTCATCTCAGTCTCATTGTCAATCCCACACAATGCTGCATAAAAAGCATTGGCCCAGTGGGAGACCGTTTTCTACTGTAAATCTCTTATTGTCATTTTTTTCATCAGACACCAGTGATGACACAAACACAGAAAGGATTAAGTATCACTCAAGGAAATAATTTCAAATTACAGAAACAGAGAGGAAAAAGGGACCCAAAATACAATTTTGACTTTGATGAGAGATATCTCTGTTTAATTTTTCTGTCTGTTGATGTGCAGGCAGGGTAAAAAGAGCTTGTGATATTTGCTGAGTAAAAATACAAATTTTGCACCATGAAATACTTGAATTTGTGACGCCCTATTAATTGCTGTAGGACAAACTCCAGGAAAGTCAAACCGAAGGGTGAGGTAGCAAAAAAGCAAATTAGCCCAGGAAATTGGGAAAATACCTACAGGGCCATGATCTGACAAAGGAACTTGGACTGTCCAGAATCAGTCAGAGCTGAATTATTGAAGATGTAAACATAAACATAACAACGAAAATGAATATAGTGTAAGGTTTTCATGTTTGTAACCTAGCTGAGGCCTCAGGAGGTGTATAGCATCACAAACAGAGCTAATTCAGCTATCAGCGCTAATGTTAGCACTAATGTCAGGATGTTAATTACACAAAGGTTAGACACTTGTATTTATCATATTTTCCTTTTCATGTTTTTGGGGCTGTTGGCCTATTGTGTACTGTATATTGGGCTAATTGTTGGTAACACCTAGCTAGATACTGCTAGCTAACTACTGCTGGCTAGGTGCTGTTAAATTGTTTCTAGACATAGTAGGAGTAGCAGCTGTCTGTTCTTGAGTTTTAATTTGTTTTTATGGTTTTATCAGAAACATATTTGACTTTGAAATTTTGGTGTGGCATGAAAAAAAGGGTTGGTTTGTTGCAAATTCCAGCAGTCCTGTTTGGTTAAAGTCCATCTCTGGCTAGCAAACAGAGCGTTTCTTTAGAAAAGTTAGTTCTTGGTTGTGCTTACTTATTCTTGAATGCATCAGACACAGAGGATGAAAGACAGTCCCCCTCTGATACCATCAATATTGTTTTTATTTGTTGCAGCCTTGGGAGGAGAAATTCTAAAAGATTTACTGATGCTTAGACAGATATCCCCTGTTGCTCTCAGTACATCATCATTTATCAAAGCCCATCACCTCAGAACATATGGTGACTTTGGAAAACTCTCCAGCAATTAGAAGGCTAATCCACACAGTCAAAAAAAAGCCACCAGAGACAAAGCTCGGGATCATTTGGTGTCACATTATAAAGTCTCCATCTCCATCCCCTCTCCCTCCTTGCCACTGCTCTGATTCTTCAAAAACCATCTCAAGTGATTCATGGTCTCTGCTTTGCAACACAGCACCCGTCCATTTCACAACATCAAGAGGTGTCAGCCTTTACCAGAATTAGATCCTGAGCGACGCACAGGAGAACAAAAGACTTGCGTATGACATGTTCACTTGCTGAGACTGCTTTTCACTGAAATAGAACAAAAGAGCGTAACGTGCATTTCTGTGTGTGTGGGTACAGAAGAGAGATGAAGGATGGTTTAGTGATGTAAAGAGGACACATTTAAAGAAAGTGCTATGCTGGGGTTTGACTAAAACTTATACATTTAAAACAGGAAAGAGTGAGAGGTAGAGATGACAGGTAACTGTGGGACCATTTTAGCTCTGTTAGGTTTTTGTTTCTTCTTAGAAGGTATGCTACCTTACTTGTGTGTAGGCATTTAGAAATATACAGTTCTGTTGCTATCTTTTTTAAAAATCAGACAAACACATAATCAGGGAATTTTAGCCCATATTTGGCCAATCTGGGAATAAATTCCTTACCAAAAATTTTCTTCACCAATGTGTTCATAAAGGTCTCTAATAACCCATATTAAAAGATTTAATCTCAACTCCAGTAGCAAAATCTGTGACAGCTGTAGTTTGGAGTTTTCGTCCTGCTCGTTTATCATTGCCCTTTTCCCCTTTTTGAAGTACGATATACAAATTCTAAATTGAAAACAGCTGCAAACATAAGTTTATTCAATTACCCCTATGGTACAATGGATAGGGTGTCTGCCTTCCACTCTGAAGGTTGTGGGTTTAAATCCCACTAATGCCTCCTTACACCGGGGGTGCGGTTTTCATCCTGCACTTTTACCATTGCCCTTTTCCCCTTTTTGAAGTACGATATACAAATGGTGAATTGAAAACAGCTGCAAACAAGCTCATCCAAACAACCCTATGGTACAAGGGATAAAGCGTCTGCCTTTCACTCTGATGGTTGTGGGTTGAAATCTCACTGATACCACCTTATGCCAGGGGTGTGGCTTTCATCCTGCACTTTTACCATTGCCCTTTTCCCCTTTTTGAAGTATGATATACAAATTCTAAATTGAAAACAGCTGCAAACATAAGCTCGTTCAAACAGCCCTATGGTACAAGGGATAGGCCTACTGCTCTGATGGTTGTGGGTTCAAATCCAAATGAGGGCTTTAATTGTGAGATGAAAATGAAACAGTTTTCTCACAATGTGTTTGAGCTGTGCTTTTAAACAGCTACAACAAGGTGGTTCAATGAAAAGACCCAAAAAGGCAATCACTGCCAGGCAGATTTGTGGTGTTTTGGATAGGGCTGCTGCCGTATAGTCTGATGGTATGCGGTTCAAATTCAACTGAGGGCGTTAAATGTGAGATGAAATGAAACAGTTTCCTCGCAATGTGGTTATGTGGTTATATACCTCCTTATACCTCCATTCTTCGACCTGCACTTCTCATTGCCTTTACCCCCATTTGTGGTGATTTTCCTGGATTTCATGGCTTTTGTCCTGCTCCTACCTACGTCATCCTTCTTCTGTCCCTTGTACGGTCCCTGCTTCAACCTTGTACGGTCCCTGCTTCAACCTTGTACGGTCCCTGCTTCAACCTTGTACGGCCCCTGCTTCAACCTTGTACGGCCCCTGCTTTAACCTTGTACGGTCCCTACACTGGACTTGAGCTGCCCTGGCCTTTATTGTTGGGGACGCATGTCCTGCTCACGGGCACTAAGGCAGTTGGCTTAGCTCCTGAGGGAGTGGGTGGATAGGATGCCAGGTAGAGACTGTTATGAGCCCTACACTATTTCCAGTGGCTCTGAAAGGAGCTCATTAAATTCATACGCTGTATTTGTGATGGGCACTGCAGCAACTTTTCAGTTTATCACCAATAAGGTTCCACTTACCGAAACTTTAAATAGCTGTCACAGATTTTGCGACAGGAGTTGAGATTAAATCTTTTAATATGTGTTATTAGAGACCTTTAGGAACACATTTGTGAAGAAAATTTTCGATAAGGAATTTATTCCCAGATTTTCACAATTTTCCCTAACTAACAAAGGTTTTCCTGAAGAATTACTTAACTCACGTATTTTGATATTCTTAAAATTTGTCGTATTCAAACTTGGACAAAGAGGGGAGACAAACTTACTTGACAACATAAATATTATTTAACTTTCCAGTGAGTTTAATTTGTACCTACATCTACAAATTCACTGAAATAACTGAAAGCCTGAAAGAAGTCAACTTCTATCCAAAGACAAAATCCCACAGCACATTCCACAGTTCTAAATCTTAACCTATTTTTATGATATTAGATGTTCACTTCTTTTAAGAATACTCACACTTTAACAAAGGCCTTAAGCTTTTGGGTTCTTGATGCACAACTGGGATTTTCAAACACCATACTTTAGTCAATCTGATGAACAGGTACTTCATTTTGTTGTGATGTTTTCTCAACTGCTGTTTGCAAGGTCAAGTATCAGAGTTTTGTCTTCTTTGAGGAAATACAAATAAGTCTGATCACATCTAATCTGCAACAGTTATCCAGTTATGCGGAGTGACTGCACTTAGCAGTCCACTCCGATTGCGACCGATTAGAAATGCATTAGTCCTGGTGTGCTTGGATAACACTTGTAAACACAGACTGAATGCAGTAGTGTCCTCAATCAATCACGAAGGTACGAATTTTAGATTCACAGCAAGATAGCTGAGATTGAGCAACTGTTAGGGTGGACATGGAAATCAATTTCAGAGATGTATCCATTTATCTAAATCCCAGTTTTCCTTTCTGCTGTGATGATCTCTGTCTGGGTTAATGCAATCATTCCGCCCTGCTAATCCTGGCCCAGGGCCCCCGGTGCTGCAGCTGGAAGAGCAGCCACAGTAACTGCTTATCTGTTTGTTCAAGAAGGTAATTTACCTTTGTATACTCAATTTAAGCTTTAAACAGTACAATACAAGTATGGCCCATGATTTGATGTTACCAACTGGTTTACCCAGTTTCCATTAGAACGCTGTGCTGCGAGTTACAAAAATAAGAACAACACTTTCTAACAACACATGGACTATTTTGGAGGCATCTTTGTAATTGCTGAGAGTAAACAGCTAATGTCAGGCGATCACTTACTATGCTACAATATGACTTACAGTTTTTCTCAGTCACTTTGATACATTTCTCAAATCATCCTCGAACTATGGCTAAAGTTTTGATGACAGTTATTGTATATTGTAAGTTACACCTTAATGTATGTGGGAGATTGATTGCAAGAGACTGGACGATTCACATTTACACTTTTACATTGTAACATTGTGTTGTGCTCCGGCTATATATTCACTCGTCAGTAGATGGATCATGAGATGCACCTTTGGGCTATTTCAGAAAACTGGTTGATCATTGGTTGATCTAATGTGCTTCACATATTTCCCTTTGTTAGACAAAGTCAAGATTCACCTGGGAGCAATTTACCAATTCAGGACAGATTTAGAAAAAAAGTCTGATGGAAATGTACAAAAAATATGACTGACATATTCTGACAGCATGTTCAACCATTTTGCAATTGAAGACTTATGCGGTGAACTAATGCCTGTATATTGTGGAGGGTGAGAGTATTCAACAGAGACCCATTATAATACATTTTGATCAACATGACATAAGCAACTGATAATGTAGGAAACAGCAGAGAATTGTACATAATCATTTGCATGGATGTAGTAAAAGCATTTGTAACTGGTTCAAATAAATGAGAAACTGCTTTTGTGCACAAGTGACGCAATGATGTGAAGATTGAACAAGTAGTTTTGTGAATTTCAATGCTGATCTGAGAAATGTACCAAAGCGACTGAGAAAATGTGTAAATGTCACCACCAATATGTCCATTATTGCCTTAATTACATATAATGTTCTATTCAATAGCTTTGACAAGAGTCTTTGAACTTTCCAAAGTCATAAGTATCTGCTTCAAATCAACATATTAATCTGTTCTGCTTTGGACTGCATCCACCTAAGGGATCTTCAATGTTTTATCGGTCCGTTTAATGTGTGTTGTGGTTTGCGTCATGGTTGTGACGTCAGTTTTCCTCTCGAGGCCATCTTTGGCTTCAAAGCTCATTCTATAAACGGTCAATGGTCCGAGCACTTGCGAGTGTTCATAACATTAGATGCTGCTTAGGCATGTTTGACTTTGCACCATATGGACTGGGGATTACTGCAGGTCAGATGAATAGAAATATATATGAGGGATAAGGATCTGTCCCTCAAGCAATCAATAACATCAAAGTAAAGCTCCCCCTGTGTCAGTCACAGGTCCACATTGGACAAATTTCTCCAGTAATGAGAGACTGAGAGAACAAGCAGAGAAAACAGGTCAATACAAACGATGAGCAGAAAAACTTGGAATGGCTCTCGCACATCTTATTTTTCTTTTCGCTGCCCCTCAAACTGCTCTCTTGGCTCCATTAGATCTGTGATTTACTGGAGTAAGAGGACATTTTGTCAATAACACCCTGAGGAAACGACTGAACTATATGGCACCACATTCGATAAACAGCAGACGAGAAATAACAAGTATGGTTTCTTTGTTAGTATTGGTTTCACCCTTAATCCCTCCCTACTTTTAGGGCACTTTGATGATGCAGCACAAAATCTTTAAATGTTCACCAGCTTCTTGACCCAACAGCTGATGCTACTATATATACAGATGCAAAACAACAGTCCATCATTGTAACACTGATTTAAGCTTTGAGAGAAGCTGAAGGATTACATCACAAATACATTTTCTCAACAGGGAATTTGGTTTTACTTGCTCTGATTTTTAAATATTCCAAACTTCTGCGTCCTTAATATGGAGGTTAATGAAATCGAAAATGAGGTGAAGCCCTGATTAATCCCTGAACCTCACCATCAAGTGTTTTAATTAGAACTATTGCCTTGTTAAAATAGCCTTTTTTTGTTTCAGCTGAAGTGACCCTAAAAGCACTCTCAAGCTGACGCTAACAAGGGCAGAAAGAAGAAAAGTCTGGGTGCCATGCAATACTTGTCTGGAAGAATGCATGCCTATAATATAATCAGTGCCAGCCTTAATCTGATTTGATTAGTGTGTCCTGCTGGATGAGGACATGAGCAGCACCCTGCTGGCTGTAGACCTCCGGCTGCTGTCACACATGCTGTGTGAAGTCCCTGACAACTTGTAATAAGGCCAACCAAGTGCTTTCTCTCCTGTATGTCACAGACAAGTGTGTAACAAACAAATATAATATGGCAATTGGCATCTCAGGGATTCAAGCTATGGTAAGATTGTTAAACATCTACTTTATTAGACTGTTTTCTCCATCATCTACAAAAATGTGCATTCATAAACTATCTACACAAACACAAAAACACACTACTTTCTCTACCCTTACGCTCGTATAACCTTAAACAAAGCCTGTACCCTGAAATAGACAGATGTATGTAATGGAGACTTTAGTTTGTTCTCTCAAAGGTAAGAGTACTTTCAGTGTAACTCTCTGAACAGTGTCCACTTAACATGTGTAATCCACACACCCACAAACACACACATACCTTATTTTAGGTGACTTTGGGGACTCTATGTAAATTAGAGGCTTTCTTAATCTCTATTACAGAGTCTGCATAAAAGTTCAGCTCTATGGGCAATGGGTTTTTGTTATTGAAAGTCCTGGGTTACCTTTTTAGTCTGAGTAGTAACGTCCTTTAGTGTTTCAGATGGTATTACCTGTATGTAGACAAATGGTGCACGGCACTCACTGGCTGCTTTTTGAGTTTGGTGTGTGAATCATCCCAGAGCAGATTCAGGTGTGTGTGTGTGTGTGTGTGTGTGTGTGTGTGTGTGTGTGTGTGTGTGTGTGTGTGTGTGTGTGTGTGTGTGTGTGTGTGTGTGTGTGTGTGTGTGTGTGTGTGTGGCTGATTGGACCTGATTGAGACCAGTTGTGAGTAGCTCATACATACCTGTGAGCTTCAGTGCTCTGTGCTGACTCATTGTCTCACCCCCAGAGATAGTGAGAGGTTCCCACTGTGTGTGAGCTATCAAGTTGTGTCTTTGAATAAACTACAATAAGATATTTTTCTGTGGGTTTGTAAGCAGTTTCTAGTTTCTACAGTATTGTAGTTGGTTGTTGCTCGGCAGGGGTGGTTTAGTTTGCCTTAACCAGGTTTTCTTTTGGATGTTTCTTGATCCATATTATTGTATTTTTTGCCTTACCCTTTTCATCGCTTGCAATATTAGTGGTCTATCCTTTGGGATAACTTTCAGAACCCCCCTTCCAGTCCGAAGTTGTGTCCCGCTCCCCAACCTCATGACGAATGGTCCATTTGAAAAGCAAAAGGGTTGGGATGCAATCCTTCAAAATAAATAAGTAAAAATGTAAACTGTCTTCCTGCATGGCGATGTCTATTTTGATCAGCGATGTCTACAATGTGGAGTTTCTGTGCAGCTGTGTCGCTCTTTTTGTTCCGTTTGTTTTCACTATTGGGAGTTTGCACTCCTGCTAGCTAGAGCAGGGGTTCTCAAACTTTTTGGAGCCAGGGACCCCTTACAGATGAGAAAATTGTCCATGCCCCCCTCATAATTGTAACACAGATTAAACACATTAGTGATGTGTCATGATCAAAAGCTGCGGCTCTGATAGTCGATGCTTTACAGTGAATCAGAAGAGCCGGCTCGCATCAAGAGAGAGCCAGCTCCCAGTTTTTTCCTTTCGCTGCTTAGCTCTCACAGTGCTCAGCCCCAGCTCTGCTCACAGCAGAACTTTGTTTTGATTGGTCAGCATGGTGGCCATGCGGTCAATCATATGTGAGGATATAGGATTCAGGTGATGGAGGGGAGGCTGTGTATCCTGGCTTCATCTGTTCCTTCAGAGAGAGTCTTCTTGAAGACCGGGCAAATACTCACTGAGAGGAGAAATCGGATCAGCCCATCCAAGCTGAGGCAACTGATTTTTCTCAATGCCAACCTGAGGACGTTAATAATGTTTGCTCGAGTTTGGTTCTGGTTCTGTTTGCTTGAGTTTGGTTCTGGTTATGTTTGCTTGAGTTGGTTCTGGTTCTGTTTGCTTGAGTTTGGTTCTGGTTCTGTTTGCTTGAGTTGGTTCTGGTTCTGTTTGCTTGAGTTTGGTTCTGGTTTTGGTTCAGGTTGCTTGAGTTCGGTTCAGGTTGCTTGAGTTCGGTTCTGGTTCGGTTCTGGTTCGGTTCTGGTATGGTTCTGGTTCTGTTCTGTTCTGGTTCAATTCTGGTTCAAGTCTGGTTCGATTCTGGTTCGGTTCTGGTACGGTTCTGGTTCGGTTCTGGTTCGTTTCTGGTTCGTTTCTGGTATGGTTCTGGTTTGGTTTGGTTCCGGTTCGGTTCTGGTTCGGTTCTGGTACGGTTCTGGTTCAGTTCGGTTCTGGTTCGGTTCTGATTCAGTTCTGGTTCGGTTCTGGTTGAGTTTGATTCTGGTTGAGTTTGATTCTGGTTCTGTATGCTTAAGTTTAGTTCTGGTTCTAAACCTAACACTAATCCTAACCCCAACCCTAATCACAACCCTAACCCTAACCCTAAACAAAACCCTAAACCTTACCCTAACCCCAACCCTAACCCTAACCCTTACCCTAATCACAACTCTAACCCTAACCCTAACCCTAACCCTAATCACAACCCTAACCGTTACCCTAATCACAACCCTAACCCTAACCCTAACCCCAACCCTAACCCTAATCACAACCCTAACCCTAATCAAAACCCTAACCCTAATCACAACCCTAACCCTAACCCTAATCACAACCCTAACCCTAATCACAACACTAACCCTAATAAAAACCCTAACCCTAACCCTAATCACAACCCCAACCCTAACCCTAACCCCAACCCTAACCCTAATCACAACCCTAACCCTAACCCCAACCCTAACCCTAATCACAACCCTAACCCTAACCCCAACCCTAACCCTAATCACAACCCTTACCCTAATCAAACCCTAACCCTAACCCCAACCCTAACCCTAATCACAACCCTAACCCTATCCCTAATCACAACCCTAACCCTAATCACAACCCTAACCCTAATCCTAACCCCAACCCCAACCCTAACCCCAACCCTAACCCTAACCCTAACTCTAATCACAACCCTAACCCTATCCCTAATCACAACCCTAACCCTAATAAAAACCCTAACCCTAACCCTAATCCTAACCCTAATCCTAACCCTAACCCTAATCACTACCCTAACCCTAATCAAAACCCTAACCCGAACCCTAATCCTAACCCAACCCTAACCCTAATCACAACCCTAACCCTAACCCCAACCCTAACCCTAATCACTACCCTAACCCTAATCAAAACCCTAACCCTAATCACAACCCTAACCCTAACCCTATCCCTAATCACAACCCTAACCCTAATCGCAACCCTAACCCCAACCCTATCCCTAATCACAACCCTAACCCTAATTACAACCCTAATCCTAATCACAACCCTAACCCCAACCCTAGACCTAATCACAATCCTAACCATAATCGTATCCCTAACCCTAATCATTACCCTAACCCTAATCACAATGCTAACCCTAATCATAACCCCAACCCTAAACACAACCCTAACCCTAACCCTAACCCTAACCCCAACCCTAACCCTAATCACAACCCTAACCCTAATCACAACCCTAACCCTAATCCTAACCCCAACCCCAACCCTAACCCTAACCCCAACCCTAACCCTAATCACAACCCTAACCCTATCCCTAATCACAACCCTACCCCTAACCCTAACCCTAACCCTAATCACAACCCTAACCCTAACCCTAACCCCAACCCCAACCCTAACCCTAATCACAACCCTAACCCTAACCCTAATCACAACCCTAACCCTAACCCTAATAACAACCCTAACCCTAACCCCAACCCTAACCCTAATCACAACCCTAACCCTAATCACAACCCTAACCCTAAACCTAACCCTAATCACAACCCCAACCCTAACCCTAAACCCAACCCTAACCCTAATCACAACCCTAACCCTAATCAAAACCCTAACCCTAACCCTAATAACAACCCTAACCCTAACCCTAATAACAACCCTAACCCTAACCCCAACCCTAACCCTAATCACAACCCTAACCCTAATCACAACCTTAACCCTAATCAAAACCCTAACCCTAACCCCAACCCTAACCCTAAACACAACCCTAACCCTAACCCTAACCCTAACCCTAATACAACCCTAACCCTAACCCTAATAACAACCCTAACCCTAACCCCAACCCTAACCCTAATCACAACCCTAACCCTAATCACAACCTTAACCCTAAACCTAACCCTAATCACAACCCCAACCCTAACCCTAAACCCAACCCTAACCCTAATCACAACCCTAACCCTAACCCTTACCCTAATCACAACCCTAACCCTAATCACAATCCTAACCATAATCATAATCCTAAGCCTAACCTTAATCATAACCCTAACCCTAACCCTAATCACAACCCTAACCCTAACCCTAATAACAACCCTAACCCTAACCCCAACCCTAACCCTAATCACAACCCTAACCCTAATCACAACCCTAACCCTAAACCTAACCCTAATCACAACCCCAACCCTAACCCTAAACCCAACCCTAACCCTAATCACAACCCTAACCCTAATCAAAACCCTAACCCTAACCCTAACCCCAACCCTAACCCTAACCCCAACCCTAACCCTAACCCTAACCCTAACCCCAACCCTAACCCTAATCACAACCCTTACCCTATCCCTAATCACAACCCTAACCCTAACCCTAATCACAACCCTAATCACAACCCCAACCCTAACCCTAACCCCAACCCTAACCCTAATCACAACCCCAACCCTAACCATAACCCTAACCCCAACCCTAACCCTAATCACAACCCTAACCCTAACCCCAACCCTAACCCTAATCACAACCCTAACCCTAACCCCAACCCTAACCCTAATCACAACCCTTACCCTAATCAAAACCCTAACCCTAACCCCAACCCTAACCCTAATCACAACCCTAACCCTATCCCTAATCACAACCCTAACCCTAATCACAACCCTAACCCTAATCCTAACCCCAACCCTAACCCTTACCCCAACCCTAACCCTAATCACAACCCTAACCTTATCCCTAATCACAACCCTAACCCTAATAAAAACCCTAACCCTAACCCTAATCCTAACCCTAACCCTAACCCCAACCCTAACCCTAATCACAACCCTAACCCTAATCACAACCCTAACCCTAATCCTAACCCCAACCCCAACCCTAACCCTAACCCCAACCCTAACCCTAATCACAACCCTAACCCTATCCCTAATCACAACCCTACCCCTAACCCTAACCCTAACCCTAACCCTAATCACAACCCTAACCCTAACCCTAACCCCAACCCCAACCCTAATCACAACCCTAACCCTAACCCCAACCCTAACCCCAACCCTAACCCTAACCCCAACCCTAACCTTAATCACAACCCTAACCCTATCCCTAATCACAACCCTAACCCTAATCACAACCCTAACCCTAATCCTAACCATAATCCTAACCCCAACCCTAACCCTAATCACAACCCTAACCCTAATCACAACCCTAACCCTATTCCTAATCACAACCCTAACCCTAATCACAACCCTAACCCTAATCCTTACCCTAATCACAACCCTAACCCTAATCCTAACCCTAACCCTAATCACAACCCTAACCCTAACCCTAATCACAAACCTAACCCTAATCACAACCCTAACCCTAATCCTAACCCTAACCCTAATCACAAACCTAACCCTAATCACAACCCTAACCCTAACCCTAATCCTAACCCTAACCCCAACCCCTAACCCTAACCCCAACCCTAACCCTAACCCTAATCAAAACCCTAACCCTATTAAAAACCCTAACCCTAATCACAACCCAAACCCTAACCCCAACCCTAACCCCAACCCTAACCCTAATCACAACCCTAACCCTAATCACAACCCTAACCCTAATCACAACCCTAACCCAAATCAAAACCCTAACCCTAATCCTAACCATAATCCTAACCCCAACCCTAACGCTAATCACAACCCTAACCCTAACCCTAATCCCAACCTTAACCCTATTCCTAATCACAAACCTAACCCTAATCACAACCCTAACCCTAATCCTAACCCCAACCCTAATCACAACCCTAACCCTAACCCTAATCACAACCCTAACCCTAATCCTAACCCTAACCCTAATCACAACCCTAACCCTAATCCTAACCCTAACCCTAATCACAACCCTAACCCTAAACCTAATCACAAACCTAACCCTAATCACAACCCTAACCCTAATCCTAAGCCTAACCCTAATCACAACCCTAACCCTAACCCTAATCACAACCCTAACCCTAACCCTAATCACAACCCTAAACCTAACCCTATCCCTAATCACAAACCTAACCCTAATCACAACCCTAACCCTAACCCCAACCCTAACCCTAATCACAACCCTAACCCTACCCCTAATCACTACCCTAACCCTAATCAAAACCCTAACCCTAACCCTAATCACAAGCCTAACCCTAACCCTAATCAAAACCCTAACCCTAACACTAATCACTACCCTAACCCTAATCAAAACCCTAACCCTAACCCTTACCCTAATCACAACCCTAACCCTATCCCTAATCACAACCCTAACCCTAATCACAACCCTAATCAAAACCCTAACCCTAACCCCAACCCTAACCCTAAACACAACCCTAACCCTAACCCTAATAACAACCCTAACCCTAACCCCAACCCTAACCCTAATCACAACCCTAACCCTAATCACAACCTTAACCCTAAACCTAACCCTAATCACAACCCCAACCCTAACCCTAAACCCAACCCTAACCCTAATCACAACCCTAACCCTAACCCTTACCCTAATCACAACCCTAACCCTAATCACAATCCTAACCATAATCATAATCCTAACCCTAAACTTAATCATAACCCTAACCCTAACCCTAATCACAACCCTAACCCTAACCCTAATAACAACCCTAACCCTAACCCCAACCCTAACCCTAATCACAACCCTAACCCTAATCACAACCCTAACCCTAAACCTAACCCTAATCACAACCCCAACCCTAAACCCAACCCTAACCCTAATCACAACCCTAACCCTAATCAAAACCCTAACCCTAACCCTAACCCCAACCCTAACCCTAACCCCAACCCTAACCCTAACCCTAACCCCAACCCTAACCCTAATCACAACCCTTACCCTATCCCTAATCACAACCCTAACCCTAACCCTAATCACAACCCTAATCACAACCCCAACCCTAACCCTAACCCCAACCCTAACCCTAATCACAACCCCAACCCTAACCATAACCCTAACCCCAACCCTAACCCTAATCACAACCCTAACCCTAACCCCAACCCTAACCCTAATCACAACCCTAACCCTAACCCCAACCCTAACCCTAATCACAACCCTTACCCTAATCAAAACCCTAACCCTAACCCCAACCCTAACCCTAATCACAACCCTAACCCTATCCCTAATCACAACCCTAACCCTAATCACAACCCTAACCCTAATCCTAACCCCAACCCTAACCCTAACCCCAACCCTAACCCTAACCCTAATCACAACCCTAATCCTATCCCTAATCACAACCCTAACCCTAATAAAAACCCTAACCCTAACCCTAATCCTAACCCTAACCCTAATCACTACCCTAACCCTAATCAAAACCCTAACCCTAACCCCAACCCTAACCCCAACCCTAACCCTAATCACAACCCTAACCCTAACCCCAACCCTAACCCTAATCACTACCCTAACCCTAATCAAAACCCTAACCCTAACCACAACCCTAACCCTATCCCTAATCACAACCCTAACCCTAATCACAACCCTAACCCCAACCCTATCCCTAATCACAACCCTAACCCTAATTACAACCCTAATCCTAATCACAACCCTAACCATAATCATAACCCTAACCCTAATCCTTACCCTAACCCTAATCACAATGCTAACCCTAATCATAACCCTAACCCTAAACACAACCCCAACCCTAACCCTAATCACAACCCTAACCCTATCCCTAATCACAACCCTAACCCTAATCACAACCCTAACCCTAATCCTAACCATAATCCTAACCCCAACCCTAACCCTAATCACAACCCTAACCCTAACCCTAATCACAACCCTAACCCTATTCCTAATCCCAAACCTAACCCTAATCACAACCCTAACCCTAATCCTAACCCTAATCCTAACCCCAATCACAACCCTAACCCTAATCCTAACCCTAACCCTAATCACAACCCTAACCCTAATCCTAACCCTAACCCTAATCACAACCCTAACCCTAACCCTAATCACAAACCTAACCCTAATCACAACCCTAACCCTAATCCTAACCCTAACCCTAATCACAAACCTAACCCTAATCACAACCCTAACCCTAATCCTAACCCTAACCCTAACCCCAACCCTAACCCCAACCCTAACCCTAATCAAAACCCTAACCCTAATCAAAACCCTAACCCTAACCCTAATCCTAACCCTAACCCTAATCACAACCCTAACCCTAATCCTAACCCTAACCACAACCCCAACCCTAAACCTAATCACAAACCTAACCCTAATCACAACCCTAACCCTAATCCTAATCACAACCCTAACCCTAACCCTTATCACAACCCTAACCCTAACCCTATCCCTAATCACAAACCTAAACCTAATCACAACCCTAACCCTAACCCTAACCCCAACCCTAACCCTAATCACAACCCTAACCCTACCCCTAATCACTACCCTAACCCTAATCAAAACCCTTAGCCTAACCCTAATCACAACCCTAACCCTAACCCTAATCAAAACCCTAACCCTAACACTAATCACTACCGTAACCCTAATCAAATCCCTAACCCTAACCCTAACCCTAATCACAACCCTAACCCTATCCCTAATCACAACCCTAACCCTAATCACAACCCTAATCACAACCCTAACCCTAACCCCAACCCTAACCCTAATCACAATCCTAACCATAATCATAACCCTAACCCTAACCCTAAACACAACCCTAAACCTAATCCCAACCCTAACCCTGATCACAACCCTATCCCTAATCACAACCCTAACCCTAACCCTAACCCTAATCACAACCCCAACCCTAACCCTAACCCCAACCCTAACCCTAATCACAACCCTAACCCTAATCAAAACCCTAACCCTAACCCTAACCCCAACCCTAACCCTAACCCCAACCCTAACCCTAATCAAAACCCTTACCCTAATCATAACCCTAACCCTAATCACAACCCTAACCCTAACCCTAATAACAACCCTAACCCTAACCCTAACCCCAACCCTAACCCTAATCACAACCCTTACCCTATCCCTAATCACAACCCTAACCCTAATCACAACCCTAATCACAACCCCAACCCTAACCCTAACCCCAACCCTAACCCTAATCACAACCCCAACCCTAACCATAACCCTAACCCTAACCCCAACCCTAACCCTAATCAAAACCCTAACCCTAATCAAAACCCTAACCCTAATCACAACCCTAACCCTAACCCCAACCCTAACCCTAACCCCAACCCTAACCCTAATCAGAACCCTAACCCTAATCACAACCCTAACCCTAATCACAACCCTAACCCTAATCACAACCCTTACCCAAATCAAAACCTTAACCCTAATCAAAACCCTTACCCTAATCATAACCCTAACTCTAATCAAAACCCTTACCCTAATCATAACCCTAACCCCAACCCTAACCCTAATCACAACCCTTACCCTAACCCCAACACTAACCCTAATCACAACCCTAACCCTAATCATAACCCTAGGATCAGGGTGAGAATGATTTTGTAACAGAATAAATGCACACAATTGAGCAATTATAAGTCTTCTCATAAAAACACCGTACATAAAAGGGTTTTCAACACAAACCATTAGTTTTTGCAAAGTTAAGGTAAAATATACGGCTGCAAAAGATCCTAAATTAAGAGTCGTTTGGGAGTCGAAAGAGCCGGCTCTTATTTGGGGGCCGAGTCAAAAGAGCCGGCTCTCTGAAAAGAGCCCAACTTCCCATCACTAAAGCACATGCTTACTACCATTTGCACTCTTAGTTGCCCTTGGAACTATTTCTATTGTAAAACGTATCAATGTAAATACTTCAGACCTGTACCATAGTGATAAACAGATAACACTTCAATTTGAATCAAGTAAATACCACTTGTATACTTTAAAACAGAGGGTCATTTCATTCCTTGTGGACTCAACATGACAGCATTTATACTTTTCAAGTAATTGATCTTAAACGCTTTCAGAAAATTAACAGTAGCAAGACTCGCATATCCCTTCGAGCCACCAAATGGTATCATAACAATGGTGTATGCTGTTTTGTAATGACACAGCACAATTTTATGATTTACTAGAAATTTATTCAAATTATCTCACGGAGCCCCCAGGCTATGGTTCGCAGACCCCCAGGGGTCCCAGGACCCCACTTTGAGAACCACTGAGCTAGAGTACGGTAATTGAGCCAAATGTACCATAAAACATAAACAATATACCCCCGTTTTCTGTGAATGCATGATTATGAAGTGAAGGAAAAAAGATGTGAAAAAAGTTGTGCAGTGTTGCTGTCTTTTCCAGCACAGCGTGCACTCAACTTTCAATGAACGAGGATGTGTTTTGCTAATAGGGTCAGGTCAAACGCAGCCATGTTGGAATAATTTTCCAGGACTATATGTGATTTTCCAGGACATTTTACTTTTTCTCCCATTTTCCAGGTGTTTTCCAGTACTGGAAAACTGGTCAACTGTTTTCCAGGTTTTCCAGGTTTTCCAGGACGCATGGGAACCCTGTTTATAGACTCATAAATAACAGTTAAAGGTTGTGTCAGAAGTTGATAAGGTTTTGATTGTGTGTCAGGTAAATCTGGATCAAAATACCAGTGAAGTTGACCCTGCAAGAGTTTTGATAAATATTAGGACAATTTTTGGGCCTAAAATGAACTTTTCTTGTCTTCGACATTACTTTGTTCAAAACTTCTCATCACATAAAATATCAGATTTAAAGCATCATTAGTCTTCTTTTCTCCATTGAAAATCTGTATCTGTATCTACATGATAATATGGGGTATTCAGACTGACTAACATTCACTTAACCTATATAAATGAACATGGCTTATATCAAGAGTTGTTCATAAAACATTGGTGCCTAAATTTATAATCGAAACCTGTGACCTCATTGATCATTCTGTTCACTGTATAACATATCGTCCCTCTGCTGTGTTCAAAATTATTACATTTCTATGAAATGTCAACAGAAGTATTGTGATTGAGCTTGTTGGTTTGGAATGTTTCTTGATTTGTTTTTTGTTGTAAAGTCATGTTATCCTTTTCTTTATCCCTCACCATTCCTCTCCCATTCTTCCAAACAAGCAGCTATTTAAGTCCCAGTGAGTAATACAATACATAGACCATCTCTGCTTGACCCAAAACAACCACAGGTCCTCCTCCTAGGAATTGAGTGTGACATTTTAAACACCTGCCTGCTGTGTTTGTTCAAGAAATGGGTTGAGAGTATGGCAGACTAGGTGGAAGGAACGAGAGTGTAGTCTTTTTTTTTTTGCCCAGGAGAGTGAGAGACAGATGCTGTTAGGCACTGACTTACATTGCTAATGAGTACAGGGGGCGTCAGTGCCCGTTGGTGAGTGAACAATGTTCCCCTGAAGACGTAGCTCAGTGGAGGTTCCTGTGCTGGGTGGCAGATAAAGCCGTCAAGCAGGAAATGGTGTCACACTCCAAGGAGTAAAGGACTGCTACGACTTGTGTGCAGGGGAACAAATATCCTGTGACACAGCCAGGCATGTAATGGGAAACCCAGGCACCAAAACCAGGGATAACACACACACATGCACACAAGCAGACGCAAACAATCCACTTAGAAAGAAAGGAAGATCTTTCACTGTGGGTCTTAAATTTCAATAGTGTTTCTAGAGAGCTTTCGCAGGGATGAATCTGATCAATGTGGGCTTTCCTTTTGCTGAAGAAGATGAGGATCAAGATAACTTGGACTTTCATATAGCATTTTTTTCCCACTTGAACATGTTGAAATACTAAAACTAAGCTAAATGTAGAGATGTGTACAGAGGAAATTTTGCTGTGAATAAGAGCATGTTTGAGATTGAAGCCTGACTAAATGAGAGATCAGAGTTTCCTTTTTTAGAAAAATATTTTTGAAATTCATTCAACAGAGGCCTTTGAGTTTCTTTAACAAGTATTCTCTGCTTCTGTCAAGGCCAGCACCATGTTTTATGTCACTGTGTCCAGAGTGACAGAAGCAGCTCAGAGGACACCTGCAGGCTGTCTGAGCTGGGCAGAAGGAGATGAACTTGAAACCTCTGGAGGAAGAGGCAGCAGGACGGCAGAAGAACTGTGAAACCGACTATGACACCTCTGACCAAACCAACCATGAGGTGTTTGTAGTGGGGAGCGCCTCGTGGGACCTGCCAATAGTTTGAGAATTTAACAGAAGCCTCTATGATTCGCTCAACTACAGAGTGATGAATGAACGAGCAATCTTTGGGCCATTGCTTAGGTTTTTATGCAGTGTATGATTTTTTTTATCATTAAGTGGTTGTTTCTTGGACAATCTAGATGTTTATTGGCATAACATTTCTTCATTCACCTATTTTTCTTTAATGCAGAGCAAACATTTTAGCTGTACGTTGTTTGTGAATGAAGAAAGAAAATCAGTTATGGTTCTTAAATCTTTAATGTAAACAGCAGTTTTGAGAGGCTTTGAAAAATCCTAAAGAAAAAAACCATTCATTATTAAATAGGAAGGGGAAATTATATAAATCATACTAGAAATAACAACCATGATCTGTTTTTAAATTGAAAAAATACATAAACTTTCAATTTTGTGGCCACAGTCCCAAACACACACACAAAAAAGACAACTTAGATCCCTTAACCAAAACACCAAAATCCTCTTTGTTATACCAACTACTTGGCAGTTTCACAATTTCAAAATCACCAAATTTTGACCATCTTACAAATGATAAACAAAAGAAGCTCAAATATTGCTCAGGAATGTTGTGTACAGCAGTCATAACAACGAAAAAGACTCAAATGAGGGAGAGACAAGTCTGTGTTTGTTTCACAATGATGGTGCTTTGTTTGGTTGGTTTTGGCTCAGCCACTGTGTAGGTGTACACTATGCACTAAGCAGGGTTGGGATAACAACATGAACACTAGAATATTCAAAGGAAAGGCTTTTAACTGGAGTACAGAGCCTTGATTAGGAGGACTGACGTATTCTAACAGTCTTCAGTATTTGTGTAGAGGTACAGAGAATAATTTAGAGACTACTTTCATTAAGATTTTGTCTCCAAATGTATTTCAGCCTTCCTTTTGTAGCCTCATAGGAAATATGTAGCTGCCACAAATACTGCAAGTGGGAATGTGAGGGGAAAATACTGCTGAAAAGCTGAGGACAGAACACGAAACCCCGCCACTACCTGCTCCTGACCTACACCAACCACCAACCTCCACCCACAAAAGCCCTGAGGAAAAATAATAAACATAAAAAAGGACAATAGCGAAGCTGAATCAATGAAACTTCTAAGCATTTGTCTACAGCAATATTCAAGCAAAAAGACAGTGGGCGCCAGGCTGGAGGAAGTGAATGTTTCAAACAGGAAACAAGAGGACAGTGAGGAAGAAGACGCAGGACAACCAACCACAGCCTGAACAAGTACTTCCTGGTTTGTCCTCTCACTAGCAACCTGACAACTTTGCATCCACCTTGAAGCCTTCAAACGCAGCAAGCCTATTAATAAGCACCATTTTCTCTCTTATGTAGCAAGAAGCAAGAGGAAAACAGCTCATTAAATCCTTTTTCTTTCCATCACAGTTCACTTTGATATTATAGGGTATACTGTATTTGTTTTGTTCCAGTTTGTAAGAAAAGAGGATCGGTCCAGTGAGTACAGTAGGTGCTGGGTGGGTTCAGGATAGGGCTCATTTGTCTAGTTACAGTCGTAAACAAAGTCATAGTTGCTAGGTTCTTTGGGAATCGGGGGTGGGGCCTCAGGAATTTGGATGTTCTCTAGATCCAAGAGGCGGAGCTTCATCTCCATGGAGAGGAGGGTGTCCATGTCAGATTTGGTGTAATCGCTGGTCATCTCTTTACCCAGGAGAGCATTTAGACCATCTGTCCACACACAGTACTGCAGAGAGATGGAGGGATAAAATCACAGAAAATCACTCAACGGAAAAAAAGTTTACAGCAAACAACTCAAATATCTCCAGAATCTAAAAACTGGGATGAAGCATGACATATTTTCAGACTTATAGCAGCCTGAAGTCAGTGTGCATTACAGGCTCCACTGGCTCCAGAGAAGTGAAGGGATAAAAGAAGCTATGCACAGAGGGAGGAAAGCTTGTGTACACAGTGACTCAGGAGAAATACAGCAGGGACACCTTGCTCTCTCCTGTCCTAAATACAAACTTCTCATTTGAAAAAAGTTTTGAAATTCATTTTGAAGGAGAATATGTGAGTTATCCTTGAATAAATGATGTCTGTGTAAGATGTGTAAAGATATGTCTTCTATTTATAGAGTGTCCTTTTGATACACTAATACAGAGATGTTTTGAAATCTCTTTGAAGTATCTTCAAGGTATTTCTTAAGTAAACTAAGACACATACATGTAAAGTGCTTTCTGAGTTTAATGCATACAGCTCTGGGTTATATGTTGACATATACAATGTCGGAAACTACATATTTGTCTACTGTGATGGTCACAGACTCACCATTTACTATAAGTGACAAAGAAAAGTCATCAGATACTAGTATTTCAGAAGCCGGTAGGAGCACTCTCACATTTTGCTTGAGAAATGATAAGTACAGTTGGCTATTAATTTTCTTTTGATCAAACTGTAGATTTATGAACTTATTACTGCAGATCTAAATTACATCTTGGTAGCCTAAAGAGTAAACTGTCATGGACAGTGCTGCTAATCAATTAGGGAAGGGTTTTATGGAATATCAGCTTTTTCTTAATACTGTTATTAAATCTAAAAAAATGTAATACTATATCATGGAAGTGATATTGCAAAAAATAGCTTAATATACCATCACAAGTGGCTTCCTCCTCAGCCTAATAGATTGCATACTAGATAATGTGACATGGCTGATTAAAAGGGGACACTCATACTGAACCCTGGTGGCTGTCACGTGCAGACTTGTGCATGTCTTTATCAAACATGCAATAAGAAATAGGACTAGTTGAGGCTGAGGTTGTGTTGCAAAAAATCTACCTTTTTTAGTATTCATGCAATGAAATATAACTGACATTCACGCACGAAGACATTGATGAAGGACTTAACGTGATTCATACATGTGGAAATACACAAGACCATTTTTTTCTCTGCATAATAAAACATCTTCATTCAGTCTGCTTACCTCATGCTTATCAGGAGCAATAAAGTTTAAGTACTCGTCGGACTCGTAGAGGACAGAGAAGGCCAGCTCCAACACCTCCTGTAGAGAGGACAGAGGGAGGAGAGAAGGGGAGAAAAAAGAGAGACAACAGGGGACACAGACAGTGACAGAGTGGACGAGGAGGAGGAGGAGGAGGAGGAGGAGGAGGAGGAGGAGGAGAGTGGTTGCAGAAAGAAAGGAAAAAAAACAAACAGGTGAAATTAACACCACAATGCTTCTATTCCAATAAAACCTCTCTCTCCTCCTCACTTCTTATCACCATCTGTTACATCAGCTGTACATCAGCTCATCTGGTATTGGCGGGGGAGAGCTCAAAGAGAGAAATACCTCAGATGCCCTCAGATTCTAGATAGAGGCAAACACATGGGAACTGGGAGTGTGATATATGATCTGATTTCAGGTGCAATCCCTCAATATCTGCTGAAGTCTACTGTAGTCTACTGTAGGAAATGTAGTGGATGTGAAGACAGAATGGGGACGCCAAGAGGCACATCTGTATGCATGAAGGCAAATCATTAAATGCTGGCTTGCAATGTGCGTGAAATTAGGATCTGACTTACTAAGTTGGCAGATAATTAACAGCAAGAGACTGGAACTGCAGCATAGGTGCAATCAGTAGTGGGATTTCCCTCAGAGCAGGAGGCCCAGAAAATAAAGCAATGTCTAATTCTGTATAATTACATGTAGAGCAAGTGAAATCTGCCCAATTAATGTAACTCTGACAACAGACAAATCAAATTCAAGATACTCAGAGACTTACACTAATATATACACATACATCTTTACACTGACTGTCTGAGAGTTACGTATGTTATCTAAAATGATACCATAATAGTAGATATTTTAATAGACACAAAATAAGTTGTATAAATAAGACTTTAGAGGTATGATGGCAGCTATGCCTCATAATAAACATGGAGTAAACACCAACATCTGCATGCTTACATGCTAATATAGAAATCAAATTGAATAGTACACAATGTACCAGTTTACAACAACTTGTTTGCGTCATCATTGTGAGCATGTTGTTTACTAAATTAGCATTAAACTCTCTAAATATAATCCCCCAATTAAGCTAGGCATCAAGCTTTACAGCTACAGAAAACCTCTGCTCTTTATTTGGTGTAGTAGCACAAATATTGTGTTCTTAAATCAATTATTCTCACCATGTCAAAAATACCCCTCAGTTTGGTCTTCCTTTCCCTACTGCAGTGCTTTTTTCAACACAACTGCATAAATCTGCACCTGCTCTTCAGAGGCAAAGGATTTTCTACAAGGATTGAACCTACTGCAAATTGCATGAAATCTAATGCGGCAGAGCATTCAATTCTCCACGCTTATCATATATGCTCTAGTCATCCACATGATCCTCTCTTTAAAATGAATGTACATAAAGCAGAGGGATGCGCTTCAGTAAGGCGATGAAATGTGAAGCATAGATGAAAGGCAAATTGCACTTCCAGGTCAGTGCACCTGTTAGCTGGATAACACGCATGTCTTCAGGCACAGAAGGCATCTGAACCATGGTAAATATTACCCTGAGTATATACTTAAAGGCATGTATGTATTTGTTTGGATTAACAAGAAAGAAGAAAGGACAATTGTCTTAGAGGTGCCGATGACAGATATATTTCTAAGGTTAGGGTAAGAAACAGTGCTTGCCACCTCAGCTCAGCCTCACTGTCCCAGAACTGGTCCAGCTCTGTTTTAAAAGCTGCAGAGGTGACTTTGTCTGGCCTTGTAACAGTGAGTAATGAAATGTGCTTGTGTTCTCATTCACAGGGCTGGGACAGGCCTGCTAGACAGCCCGCAGACCCCCCTCAGGTCATTCTCCTGGACCTGCGCTTATCGACAAGGTAATAAAGGAGACAAAGCGTGGTGGAGGCGTGCTCCTTTGTCTTCAAGGCTATTTATCCAGGATCCAATATATCAGAGTCCTGTGGGCGGGTGTGGAGGGGGGGTGAAGGTTTGCAGAGGCAAAGTGCAAGAGAGGCAGGGCTGGTGTGTACACAGACGCCGACACGAAAGCTCTTTCATCCTGGTTAAGGCACTAACTCGTGTGTTACTTTCAAATCTAAACAGCAAACAAAAGATGTCAGCATGTTTTTGGCAGCTCTGGAGTGATTTGTGGCTGCAGCTAAAGGACCATTCTGTCATTTACTACAACACAACTCCACTGATGGATACGTCTCTGTGTTGAGCACTGAGACGCAATTTATTGTGTTATTTCCCAAAGCAAATTTATGTAACTCATATCATGTTATGCAACTCTCAGAAACATGCTCTCTCGCCTGGATGGATACACACCCACCCACCCACACATATGCACATGTAAACACACGTGCTCACACACACATGTGAAAATGCACACGCACAGACAGACAGACAGACAGACACACAGACACACACACACACACAGACACACAGACACAGACACACACACACACACACACACACACACACACACACACACACACATACACACACACACACACACACACACACACACACACACACACACACACACACACACACACACACCTTGTTTTGCTTCAGGGCTCCCTTCTCCTTCATGTGAGGACAGTCTTTGCCGGTGATAACAGCTTTGATATCCGCCACAGGCACTGCAGAGAGGACGGAAATAAGTTCACAACAACAACAACAACATAACAACAACATAACTGTTACAACTGTGTCTCAGCAGATGGAGGGTTACTTAAGTTGTTAAAGGATAAGACTCTCACCACATCTGTGCACAGTATGAGCACTGTAAATGAAAGTGATGTTAACACCCACTTCACACTGCTCTCACTGTGTTGTAAGGTTGTGTATGCCCCCAGGAACACATTGAAACACATGTTGTGATCTATCATTCATAGAAAGTGCAATATTCTGGGTGAAGAGCATTGATAGTTTCACTTGACACTTACGCTTGTCCTGCAAAGAGTCATGGGGAACTTCTCCCTGAGGGCTCTCCTCCAGATCTCCATAGTGCAGGACTTTATGGTTCGGAGACAGGCGACAGTACCAAAACTTGTCTGGCGGAAAACATAAAGGAAAAGGGAGACAGAGGGGGGAAACAGATTTATAGGAGTTATGATAAAGTCAGCGGCTGGCAGAAAACATCATGAGGGATTGCATGAGTCACCCACTAGGAGAGAAAATTAGCATGGCAAAAAAAAAATCTGTGACAAAAAGGAAAGAAAGAAAGAAAACAGCCGTGAGGAAAATCCACAGATGGGCGATGATGCTTTACATGAGGGAGGGATTTTGATGGGCAGCAAACAGACAGTTGGCCTTTGCAGAGATTTCACACAGGCAAGCTGAGATCTTGAAAATACATCCAGGCTTTTATTTTCTTCTGAGAAAGATTAAACCTAACAATGACCTGATCAAAGGTGCATCAGGTCCTTAACAGAGAAAAATCGCCTTAAAACAAATCCCCATCTATGACCTGAATAATTAACCAAACACACCATAACAAACAGCCTTTTGGTGCTATAACATGACATTTAACATTCAGTGATGAAGAGTCTGTTAACAGATTTGTCATTAATGTCATTTACTCATGCATTTTCAAAGAGTCAAGTAGAGAAGAAGTTTATGTAGTACAAGGTCAGGAAAAGTCAAAAGTTGTTTTTACTGTATCATTTATGACCGCATGACGATTAGATACAAGGCTTGAAATGTGAAACAGACAGGTCTCACCCTGCAGGTATTCCTCTGCTAGAACAACCCACCAACTTGACATTATCTATATACAGGGTTGACATTATATATACATTACTATACATCTTATCTTCAATTTTGTAGATATCTCAGCCACAGCTTCAAGTTTTTGGGTCTTAAACCTCTCCTGCCTTTTCTCAACTGTTGTCGTCTCTTCTCCCACCGTAAACCAACCAGAATCAATATCAACCAGACTTCTTTCAGCTGATTGATACAATTTAACTACAGTTAGTCCACCAGACCCAGTAATTGAGTTGTAACCATGGCAACATGCATGGTGCTGATGAGAAATAACAGACCGTTGCTATATAGCATAACCAATCAGAGACAAGACAAAACTGCTGATTAAGTTAAGTGCGTTTTCTATTATCTGGTCTAATGTGTAATTCTACAGTGAAAGCCTGTAACCACCATCTGTGTCTGAAAAGCTGGTCCCTCAAAGCCTTCACTCTCATGTATCTGCGGCCAGCCTGGTGTTCTTCTTCTGCAGTCCCCTGCCAGGGTGAGCTGAGCTGGCAGTGAGCGCGGCACAGACTGGGGAGGTCTGGCTGGCGTGTGCGTGGGTGGCACCGTCCAAAACATAATTGCTGAAAATAGACGTTCGGCGGTGCCAGGCTGGTGCAGAATGGCACCAGTCCACGGGGGATCAGAGAGAGATGTGTGTGGCAGCTGTGGCAGGAGCGGCGATATCAACTGTTCAGCTTAACTGATTTATATACGCTTGTGTGCGTATATACAAGCACATATGTGCCGCCTTTAGCTCTGAGACTATCTTGGATCTAATTTTATTCTTGTATCACTTAATCTATAATTGTCTTTATCTGATTCTGCTGCCAGGACGTGGGTGAACGCTGCAGAAAGATTTAACAGAATCAGGCCAAATTTCTACTTTTAGTTTTGCTCTAGAGCAGCGTTTACAAAAGATACAATCTCCAGAGCCCTGAGAGCCGTTACCTGCAAGTAACCTTGCACTTAAAAGATTATACAGGTAGTGCTCTTAACTTAAAAACACAATCACCCTGAGCTTTTAGACGGACGCATCCCCTGATAATGGGCAGACTGGCACTCTGGAAGGTAGAGAGAAGAGTCATCTGTACTGAAGTCAGCTGAATGAATATTTGATGTCGGCACTCGAGTCCCTACAGGCTGGAGGACTTTGAAATAGTTGTACAAGATGCTCAGGAAGAGGGAAGCAAAGAAGAGCGGGAGGAAATTGTATGTATTTATAGATATTACTGAGAGGTAAAGCATTGTGAAAGTTTGTCTGAGGAATGAACTCAAGACATGACCTATTGTGCCAGGTTTCAGTACTGAGGAAGCACCACGCTGGTTTTGATTTAAAGTTTAATTTCATGTGACTCTGAGTGAAAATTAAATTTGCTATAGGGCACTTTAATTCAGGCTTTGCTTGCATTGGTTCTTTGAGACAAAGTGCTCCTCCAGTTGCCATTTCATAGATGGATTGTGAGGCTGAGAGGGAAGGGAGCAAAAGATGGACATGTTTGAGGGGGAGGGGGAGGGGAGAGAGATGAGAGTCAGTGGGTTGGATTTACGAGGGAGCATAGGAAGGTTATATATGCTCTTACATGAATGATAAAAAAATATGTGTTATGTGCAAAGTGTGTTTCAGGGAGTGTGGAAGAGAAACAGCATGTCCTTGAGTTCTTTAAAAGTGCTCCAAGGCAAAGACAGCAGTGGCTAGCTTGTAGCAGTCAGACAGTCGGTGTGCTGCTGCAGCAGATTGAAGATGGTGTAACCCTACAGGCTGGTAAGCTAAATTAAATCCAGTGAGACTCATGAACTGCTTTATATACTGTCGTGTACTGGAGGACTGCACCGGACTAGCAAAAGGATTTGTTGCTGTCTTTAGTATTGCTTCTGGTTCCTATATTACATGCATGTGTCCTCAATTTCTCTGAGAAGTATTCCAGGATCTCCAAAATCAAGCTGCAATGATGGTCAGATACTGAATCTGTGTGATTCTTTCCATCAGAACATCTGTCCTGCAACATCTTTTCAACTCAAATCCTATTTCCCCCACTCTTGCATGTCTACTATTTCTGTAAATCCGGTTTTGACAACATCTGGATGACAGCTGCCAAAACAAATCATAATCAGTCTTTTAAATGCCAGAATACATGGGAGCGTGTAAAAGAAATGTAACCTGGTTTTGCTCAATTTGATTTGACTTATTGGACATACAGTTGCTGCAGGGGAGCTGATAACTGTGACGCAATTACAACAAACCAACCCACAAACCTGAGCCTGACTCTGAGTTTTTTTTTGATGTAATGTTTCTGAATATGTAGACACAGTGGTGTGAAGGAAAGTGCAGGAAGGAGGACGAGAGAGTGAGGGGTTCAAGGCTCAGACAGATTAAACCCTTTTCGACCGAGGAGCAGAAGCGTAATACAGTAAAAAGGCTACTGCTGCTACTACTCTCCTCTCCTTCACTCCCTCTTTACTTTCTCTCTTGTGGCACTAAAGTGTGAAAAAGGATATTAGTCTGACTGATTTAAATGCGCTCCGATCCAGGCTTGCTGCTGGGTTTTCACTTCCTCTCTCCTATCTTTTAACATGGTCAAGTAATAATAATAACTCTTACACTAAATCAAGTCAGAAGAATACGCTTCTAGATGACTTCTTCTGCAAAATATTTGATCCCAAAAACTCAATAGTTATGATACTGCAGACTTTAATAAATCTCAGCACATTCTCTTTACTGAATTGGAGGTTTCCCTTTTCATCTCCTGATGCTTTCCTTTCAAACCATCCATGACAAATGTGTCATATGTATGTTTACTCTGATTTTGGCACCATGTATCGTTGCATTTCTTCACAAGCCCTTTATCTGTGTTTGCAGGAGCAACTGTGTTTGTGCATCAGGACACAAAGATTTAAAAGAATTCCAAGAGAGACGGCATGTTGCTGTGTCTCTGCCTCGAAGGCTGACAGAGACAGAAAAATGTGATCCATAGCCGTCCAGAGCTTCAAAGATCTCCCATGACACAGAAAGCATCTCCTGAGGGTTGTTTTCATGATGCAAAAGAAGTCGGGAAAAACTTTTGGTGCAGAGTGGGGGGATGAAGAACAAAAAGACTAGACAAGCAATAGAGAGAGTAACCCTCTCAAACGAAGTGGAGAGGGAGATTTAAATTTGAAAAACCTGTGTGCTCAGGATCTGCTGATCTATTTATGTTCTACGGTCTTCATTAAATTACTGTGACTCTCACCTTGCCTCCTGCGACTACTGATTTTCCTGAAACAGGTTCCTTCACACAACCTGTTGAGCCTCTGCTGCTTGATCAACTCCATGATCTCAGGCTGGATCTTCTCCCTCAGCTCCCTGCATGACAAAAAAAAATATATATTGATATTGAAAATCATCTGAACTTTATCACGACAATCTAGCAGTGGCAAGCAGGAGACTGCAGCTTCCAGATGCTTCAAGACCTGAAAATGAAATCTCATACATTCCCCATAGTTTCTGGCAGAATGTAATATTTATCACACTCGTATTTCCCCTGATTTATGACTGTCAGGAGAGAACAGAAAATACGCACATGCATGCATCTTTTCAAACACCCAAAACTATGTCATAAAGCATCCCAAACACATGGTAGCTGTGATTTATTCATGCATCTTCATGTATGTGAGCTTGTGTTGCATATGAATGCAAAGTCACCATGAATAATGTAGAAAATCTGCCTGAGCTGTGCTGCTGCTGTCTCCCGTTTTTATTAACCGCCCTGAAACCTGGGTATTTATGTTTCAAATGTACATTTTGGTTTTCTTTTTCTGGGGATAAGTATGTATTGATACATTTTCTTACATCGCTGAGGTCCTGGATCACATTTTTGCCCTTCTTTCTCTCGCTCTCTCTTTTAGGCTCCTTCAAACTTATCCCTCCTCATCTTTCTCTCTGTCTCGTCCTAGGCATCTATGTGTTAGCCTCATCAGCATTTCCAGTCATTACATTGATCTGTGGTCAGACACTCACTCTGACATCTTAAAAAAACAGCTAGTGAGGAGGGCGTGGCTCAGTTATAGAGAGGAGTGATGGATAATGTTGATAACTCAGCTTTACCACATCTCTGACTTTTATTCTGACAGGTCAGAGACCATGAGGGTGCTCTCTCTTCTCAGGAGGAAGCTGAAGCATTATATATATATATAGCATTTGGCAGAATTTTATTTACAATAATACAAAGAATGATGCCGTACTGGTAGACTATTTATGAAAATGTTTGCGTTTAGGTCAAGAAATGTTGGGAAAGTAAGGCACAAAAAAGCTATCCCATGCACTGCAACATAAGTCAGTCAATTTTTCATTTTTTTAAAGCCATTTCTCATCCTTACATTCTGCATTAAAGTTAAGTTGTGTATTATTATTTTCTCAGGAGTTTTAAGTTATAAGAGCCTCTGCATTACTCTTTGATACAAATTCACTTTATTTTTGGGTGTCAGCAACTTTTTGTAACTTTCTGTATACATTGCAAAAACCACATTTTTGTGCTCATCATAAGGAAAAAACATTGCTTTAAGGAATTAGAATGAAAGGATAATCAGAAATTTTAGAGAAGTGGTTTTAAGTCAGAAGGATCTCCCACCCAAGCTTCTTTGATGTCTTAAGTCACCCTCTGAAATAAATTACAACAGAAAACTGGCAGCAGGTAACACAGAGCTCCCTATAATCTGTGGCCTGACTCATGCAGCTCATTACCAGTCATGGCTGCACTGCATTGATTTGAGGAAAATTCCACCCTTGAGAGGTCTCGTGCTGTTGTAAAGAGACTCATCAGTCTGATGTACAGTGCTTTCGAACACTTGTTCTGGGATAGAATGTCAAAAAAGTGCAGTTTTCCTTCCTGCGTCTAGTTCAATTACTTACCTCCTACTTCACCAAGAATTCCTTCTGACAAGTTTTAGATTGTAGGTGAATTTGTTCCTGTTTGCTTTAATCTTTCAAGGAAATAGAAATTGAGTTTTCTTGTGTTGAACATAAACATGTTTGTTACTTAATTCTGAGGGAATTAAGAAAATTACAACTTTAAATCAAGAATTAGCTTTATGAAACATTTAATGCAACTTCCTTTACCTTTGTTCAGTGTCTCCTCTGGGATTAATTGCCTGCTAAAGTTTGGTCTGTACCCTTCTAATATCGATTCAGTAAGTCCTTCGCTCGGCATTGATTACTGTTCAGAGGGATGGGCTCTCTACCGGTTGAGGGATTTTTCAATAGTGCTGGCTACTCCATTAAACACAGGCAGGACAAAACAATGTTCTCCATTACAGGGTCTGCATTCAGGATCAGTCAATGAATGATCTATTACAGGCCGGCTCAACATGCTTACTGAACAGGAGCGATTCAATGGAGCATTCACTGGGACTGCTGTTTGCAGACAATCTGAATTGAATACATATTTGCAATCATGAGAGGGAAGCAAGGGGGACAACAGCTTACATTTGGTTGAAAAACAAAAAGGTGAAGAGGAAATTGTAGGGATATTAATTGTTATTTTTCTCTTTGTTATCAATCTGAACAGGTAGTAAGACTTGAGGAATGACATGGATTGCATCTATAACTAGATTGTTGCTTTTCCTTTAAACAAAGCTGTCACATCTTTCTGTCTGGTTCATTCTTCCTGACCACCAGAGGCACACTGGATGTCTATCTCGCGCACTCGCAGGTCGAGTACTTAATATCACATAAGTCACATGTGACCTGGGATGACACATGACATGGTCTATATAAGCCTGTGACACAGTTAAAGCCATCCCCATAGAATCTCCTCGCCAAGATTCAATGTGAGAGAGAACTCTGGCAGTCGTCCAGAATTTATAGAACTTTAGTTACATCCATAACTCTCGTTTTGCAGGGAGTGCTAATTTGTCGGTCTGTTTGTCCGTCTGTCAGTGTTACTTCTTGGTGTACATGCAAGTACCCCCCAGTTAGAGTTGTCATCTATTTCCGATCTCGGAACACATTGGCTTTTGTCCAATGAAGATTTTTCTCCTTTGGGAGCGACGGCCAATCTTTCAGAGCTCCTACTGTAGCCAGTGGTAGTTGGAACAAGTGATGAATGATATTTGGGCCATTATTCCCTTCACCTACAGTCCAAATAGTAACTTGAGATACAAACATGGAACTGTGTGATGTCTTTGACCTGATGTGAGCTGAACTTATGAACAGATGTCAGTACACAGACAGAATAAAAATCCAAGTTCTGGGGCACTGGTCAAGCTTAGATGGTATTGCCTCAACTCAATGTGCAGAGGCTACAGTTGTTACTGCAGTGTTAACCCTTGACCATTGCTGTGTGTTATTTACACTCTCTCAGCCCAATGTTCCTGTTTACTCCAGCTTTCTTACCATATAAAAGTGAATGGCCACAAAATCATTTTCAAAAGATGGACTGCAGTCAGATCATGGCTAATGGTTTTTTGGATTGTATACAAATCAATGCAGTCTGCCTCTTTTGTTCTTTTCTGTTGCTGCATACAACCAATTCTACTCTGGCGACAAACAGAAAGCTAATTAAGCTGCAACACCGAAAGAATTTCACCTTCGCTTTCAGAGTCTGCATTTGTTACAGATAAATGTTGAAGATATAACTTAGTTTCCATATTGTACATTTCTTATGTCAGCTTCTCTATTTCTTGCTTTGATTTATTTTTTGAATGCTTCTATTATTGATTGCGTCATTAATTACAAGTTGATTTCTCCAATAGGTGCTTTTTGTGAGGCACTTTCTGTTGCACTGACTTGTATGAAAAGCATTTAACAATAAAGTCTGACTGATGAAGTGATTTATAGTCACATTCAGCGCGGCATTTTGTTTACAACTTCAAACAAACATTATGGGACACAGGCTATTTAACCCTTTACTAAATGTGTTCAAGAGATTCTTTTAGTTTCTACAGTGCAACATCACCATCATGGTGATCTTCTGTTTGACTCACAGGATGGGCCGGGACTGGAAGTCTTCTTGATTCATCCTCTCGGACTGGCGTATCTTCAGGATCTCTGTGTAGCTCAGATTCTGCAAACGACTCTTGAACTGGTCCAGGGAATTAGGCTTGAGAGTCAGCGCTCGCATGATCTGCTCCCTCACCACCTGCATTACCTACAGAAGAGAAAAAGAAGAGGACTGTGAGACCATCAGCCAAAAACGAAAAAAAACCTCCCTATTTTTAGTGGGGTCAGGGGAGCAAAGAACCGTCTGCTCACTCCCTGACAGGATTAATAACGTTTTTTTTTCACATCCGGAGCCTGTAATCCAGTCTGGTGCACAGAGCAGTAAGAGGAAGAGAGCAAAGCAGAATAATTCAACAGCAGCTAGTCGACTGTTAGCCCCAGTATAATGCATCAGTGAAATGCATGACAGAACTTGCCTCTAATACCCCGGCTAGCTAACAGCATTAGTCTGGCTGTGGCTGCACAAGCATGACATGAGCGCTGTTCCAAGTCATCAGTCCCACTCATGGGGTCTTTGTCATCAGCCAAGGTGACAGTACAAAAGAAAAAAAGCACTCCACATCAACACATTAAATGCATCATGCATGTCTGGATCAATTAGCTTAGCCTGTATGCATTACTGTCAGGAGATAATTAAAGTTTACACACAGAGGCAACAGAGGTGCACACACACAGCTAAAATGAACTCAGACAATCAAAAAGGTTCAGAAGCAGTAAGCAAGCAAAGAGCAGAGTGACCACAATCGCAGCCTGGAAAAAGTTGTGATTTCACTTAAATGCACAGAAACAGTTTTTACCAGGGTACCTGAAAAGTAAGAAATCCTCAGCCAGTTCTATACTAGCTCAAAGTTTTCAACATTTCTCTGTCACTTAAAGTATTGATTGTTGTTGAATAGCTAGTTTAATAATAGATGAAGTAGTCTTGTCAGGACTAATAACTTGACTTGGACTCCAGCATTGATGACTCAGACTTGGAGCTGAGCCTTGGCTGCACCAGGACTCAGAAAACGGGGAGGAGGACTCAGACTGATTGGTTGATAAAGACTGATTTATCGTTGAGTTGTTACGTTTTTGGTTACAGCTGAGCATGAGTGTTTCCCTGAATATGCATTCATGTTGCGTCTCATTCAGCAGCAGTTCCTGCCAGGATGCCTAAAGAGAAACTCTCTATTTAACTTTCAAAGATTTTACAGTAAAAACAGGCAAGAGCAGTGCAACACATTTGATGTGTGAGAGAACCATACAGAGGAAGACGGAGACAAGCTCAAACATTTATAGACATCAGTCTTGGATGCACACAGAAAAGTTACTGACATGCTAGACTGGCTGCTAGATGACTGTCAAAATCCAAGATGTTATTCTTGTTAAAATTCTGACTGAAAGCAGGTGTGTTGTCGGTGTTTTTGTGGTTTTTAGACACTTGCAGTGATCCTACAGCAGCAGAATGATGAGTGGGTCTACCCATTAAGAGAGCTGTGGTGTGCATTTGTAACTTCATTGATGATTTGAATCTTCAGATGCGTCAACAGGATCAGTCAGAATCTAATGCCATGAAATGAAATGTGTTTTCTACACCTCCAAAAGGTCTCACACAGTCAGTCCAGGCTCATACAGTAGATAGTTAAGAGTGAAACAGCTGTCCTCATTTAAATCCTCAGAGTCAGACATACGGCCGCTGATATTGCTTTCAAGTAAGTGTTTCGTTTTATGCTAAGTGCTGTCTTGAAATAGTCAAAAGCAGCAGGGACAAAACTAAACTAAACTCTAAACTGAGCCATACTTAACTTAAAAATGTAAGATAGAATGAAAGCCCAGCATGAGCTGCTTAACGACAGGTCTACAATGATTTTCACCACAGTTAATAAAGCACTTATTATGTCTAATGTATAATATCTCCTCATCCTTCCCTGCATTTACCTGAGTCTCCGAAAAATAAGCTGTAAGCTGAAATCTTCAATGACAGCTGCTTCCATTTAGCTCGGCACTCTGATTTGCATTCTGCATAATTAGAATTTGAATGATATGACTTGCAGATTGATTCCTAAGCTGTGAAAGTATTCAGCCTACACACTTTGGACTTGACTCACAGAAAACATGATTACTAATGTGCTCAAATTCCTCAAAAACACGAGAAAATTACCTGTGACCGAAGTTAATTCAAACTAAGAAGCGTGTAGATCTCAGTGTATGGCAGGTTCATATACCCTGCTGTGATATCAGTTATATTTGGAAAAACAATACACTTGACTTGGCTTTAGTCAAAAAAATTTCTGGCTAGAATGATCAGAGCTGTTCCAGTTTCTGCAGACTTTGTGATGCTAGACGTGACAAACAGCTATGATTATGGCTCAGCCTTGTTAGCAGCCTCCTCTGCAGATGCTGATTCACTGGATCAGTTCATACAGAGGCGACAGAAAGAAATAGTCTGATTTCTCTTTTTTCTCCTTTGTGTTCGCTCTTTTAGATTTCTCTTCTTGCTGCTTGTCTTGTTGATCAAACGCTTGAGGACACTTAAGTATTTCCAGCCTCTGCAAATAACTTCTTCACAAAACGTCGACTCAGTTATAATGAGACACAATAAAAGTGGAGGAGGGTTTGTGCATACTTTTCTGCTTACATATGTACAGAAAAGTCAACGTATTTGGACTTATCCTAATTGGATTGTTCTCCCGTTCAATACTATTCTGTTTTATCTGGGTTCAACAAATGAGCCAAAACACAGCAAGCCAAGATCCCAAACAAAGTCTTATGTAATATTTGTTCTTGCTGTTTGTACTGCGAGGCGATTACTCATCAACTTGCTAACCTTTGAACTCTCTCTAGTCAGACTGAGCCAGGGGTGAGAGCAGGGAAAAACAGAGGGTTTGAAAATGAAAAATCAAAAGCATAAACACCCAACCAGCCACTAATCTCACAAACAAGACAACAAAGATAATTGTGCAAAAATGCGTTAAGCACGGGTCTGGGTTTTAATTTCCTGACATGGGATGTTGGGGCTGCACAGTGAGAGCACCACAAAAAGTAATTAACCCATTTCTAATTTTACATCTGATAAACCCTGAAGGTAATTCTCAGCTCCCACCATGACAAACTCAGAGAAATAAATGTTGTTTTAGGTCCTGAAAAGACAATTTAATCCTGGCTTTAGCTTTTGGGAAGGAAATGTTATCAGAGGCAGCCATTGCTGGGTAATTTCTTTAAATTTTGCAACAAAGAGATCTTAGGACATAAAAAAGCTAGTCTGACAATCTCAACAGAACAGAGAATATTCGTGTCAATTGAAGAGTTATCAAAAGGAGCAAGCATGTAGCTTTTTGGCAAAGCTCAAGTTCTGTATAAAAATGTAGCAAGATCTGACCAACACTGTGAGTCCTTTCAAAAGTCACTTTTAGGGTGATGCAGTGTAGACTCATTTATTTGCAAAACTTGGACACAGTCCTACATTAATGCACAGGACAATTTTTCACATGTGATCCAAAACTAACTAGCATTAAATATGATGCATGATATCAGTGGCTCAGCATGCATTCAGTCTGCAGACTGAGTTTGGCAGAGGCAGAGAGAGGCTGTAATATACACCTTGGTTGTTAAAGAAACCGCTCTATTCTAGGTACGGATAGAACCTCTGGATGCAGATTACTTACCTGGCCAAAACAGAATGGTTTATAGAGTTTAGGAACCACCCAAATAATTAAATATTTATATTGTGCTAATAAATAAGCATATCGTTATACTGTGTAACTGGTTCATAGTGGAGGAGGTGGCGTATCTTTTTGGGATGTTTTTCTTCATAAGAAACAGCTTCCGTCCTGCCACCCTACCCAAATTCGAAACATATGAAGAATACGGGAGATGTTGTCACAAGTAGTATACAGCCAGTACTAGCCAGAAGTTCCTGCAGCTCCTTTTATGTTGCTGTAGGCCTCTTGGAAGCCTCCATGACCAGTTTTCTTCTTGTCTTTTCATCAACTTTTGAGGGATGTCCAGTTCTCTGGAATGACACTGTTGTGCCATATTTTCTCAACTTGATGATGACTGTCTTCACTGTGTTCCATGCATATCTAATGCCATGGGAAAAAAATGGTACCCTTCTCCTGACTGATACCTTTCAACAATGGAAGCTTTGGAAGCTCTCTGTGGACCATGGCTTTTGCTGTAAGATGCAACTAAGGAAATGTCAGGAAAATCCTACTAGAACGACTGAACTACATTTGGGATTTTTACTCTCCCCCCTAAAAGATTTCAATTTTTTTAATCAATTGAATTGTGCATGTTATAGGTCACATTAAAGGTGGAAAACGTTCTGACATGATTGATCTTGGTCTAATTTTTTACATCACAAAACCTGGCATTTTAACAGGGGTGTGGAGACTTTTGATATCCATTGTATATACAGAAAGAGTAAGTTGTAGTGCGTTTGCTAGCCTTGGGGCAATAAATCAAACATTGTTATTCATTGTATTATCAAAGCTAAGTTATCATAATGTTGAATTTGACAGTATTTTTTTGTCCTGGTTGTTTGTTAGTGAATGTTTGAGAAGCGAGAGACAGTTATGCACAGATGTGGTCAGCTCTGTTTGAATCAATGGATAAGAAAAGAAAACTGGACATGGCCAGTGCAAGTCAGGATGAAGCTATAAATAATACGTTTTTTTTTTTTTTGGCAATAATAATCATGAGGTGATAATCTGATATGTTGACAGCCCTAAATAGAAACAGAGAGTGAACTACTTCACTCGCTTCAGCTGTATTTCCCCTGCTGAATTACCTGGTAAATAACTACAGTTGATTACTTTTTTATTAGGATGACATGTAGGCTCTTCCCAGTCTACCTCTCTGTCCCTCACTGTCTCAGTGAACATTGTATGAGACAGTACAAATGTTTTTTGTATGTTTTATTTTGGGTAATATCAACATGCATTAATCTGTAATGCTTCCTGCAAAGTGATATGTGGCACAGCACATCTAATTTTGAATCACACGCTCAAACACTGAAGTTTGATCCTTTAAATGTCCGACCAAAACCAAAGAATACTTTGGGAAATAATTACATAATATCCAAATGCACTGCACTCCTCCAGCCCTGGAGGAGTACAGGGAGAGATAGCTGTCTCATATGAAGAAATCCTCTGCAGGTTCAGAGAGTTTCGGAAGATCCAAGCGTTACATTAAATCATTGGACAAAATTATTGTGCCAGGAAATGGTCTTTGTGTATGCTCCTGTGGATCAATGCTTTTTCATCTCTGCTGAAGGTTCCCTTAAGTCCACATGTGAAGAAGAAATAACAGCTTAGTTTTTTTTAACTTAGAACCAAGCCTTTTTTTTTTTTTTTTTTCCCATCACCACAGCAATCAACCAACCACTAGAGGGCCAAACTGTTAAAGACATGGTCTGGAACCAGGTTCTCATCCTGGATCTGGATCCAAAAGTGGATTGCAAAGTCTTTTTTTTTAGGGCCACGAATGTGTAGTATGTGTGCCTGAAAAAAGTTGTGGCAAAGAAATGTACTGCTCCCTTACTTGGAGGACAAGTGTTGCCTATGCAGGCACTTCAAGTAGTAGGGTAGTTTAGTCACACAAACGCAGTAGGTGGGGATAATGCACCTTGCAGCTGAGGGGGTGGTGGTGTGTCCAGAGGCCAGACCAGTTGAGAACCACTGCTCTCAAAGATTTTGTGGTGATGGGGAGCGACTCTGAACTAGTGAAGTTATTAGAATGATTTTGTCTATTTCATTCATGTGTCAACCAGTCTTTCTTTTGGTTGATCCTCCATAAAAACAGTGGTAAATTTCCCCTCAGCTGAAAAAGCGACTTTCACTGCTGAATGGCTGTCTTCTGTATTCTATCCTCGTCCGTGACTCCCTGTATTATTCAAGCTATATTTCCATGCTGCAGGAACACATGTGACCAGACCACAGCAGATTTCCTGTATGAGTTTTAATAGCTTGAGTTTATTTTATCATTTGCAGCAACTCAGAATCTTCGAATGAAACCCTGAATTCATAAAAACCAGCAGGAAACTTTGTGTTTTAGGAGGTCATTAAGACCAATTTTACTGGCACCTGCAGCTTGCATTCTAAACTCATCCTGATCCCTTGAGACTTTGTGCCATCGAACCCTGATGTTTCAGCAGAGCCATCCCTAGGGAATGTTCATTAATATGCCTTGTTTGCAGTCATGTCTCTGGCAGGAAAACAATTCTGTTCGCCCATGTGGCTGCACTCCTGGTAATTAGAACTGGGAATATTCATCACATTTAATACGAACACATGGTCCTTTCACAACAGGGCGTGAGGGCATTATGAATATTTTATCTCCATCCTTCTTTTTTGTGCTGATTGCTCAGAGAACACCTTGGTAGAGGTGACATGACGTCAGCAGATAAACTTTACAGGCTGAGCTCACACTGGGGATAAATTCAGGCTTAGTTTTGTCCTTGCATCATCTTAGTAGTTGTCCATAAAATCAAAGTACTCTTTTCTCTATTTTGCCTGAGCTGTTGATACAAGATTTATATTTTTTATCGTGTCCACCTTTCTTTTCTGTCTCACTCTACATTCCCCATCACGCTCCCTAATCTCCTCCAGACAACCGGCCATCATTCTTTCTTGTAGCTCGAGTTACGGCAGAGCAAGTGTCAGCAAAAGTAATTAAATGCCGTCCCATGAGCCATCTAGTGCACGAAATGACGAGTGGGCTACACTGACTTGTCATCCTCACTCTCCTCCAACAGGACAGTCCGGCAGTTCCTCTCTCCCTGAGTCGCCCTGCCATCCATCATCCCAAATGCACCACCCGTAACAAATTATGGTCTCCCCATAGCTGGCCAATCAGCAGTCGCCACTGCTACATTTAACTAAAAGGATGGTAATGACATCATTTACCAGCTGTCACTCAAACATTTGACCGCCACTCAAGTCTTGGCGTTGGAATCTGGAGATTGTGCAGCAGCCGCTTTGGTGGGCAAATAATGCGGCGGTAATCACAGAATAATGACTTTGCTGATACTCTCTGAAAGCAATCAAAAAGTCAATCTCATGTAGCGATAATAGGAGCATGGTGAGGTGTGTTCCTGCATCGGAGCCCTTGAAGTAGACAACACATGTGCACATACAGAGGAGGCATTCACACACATGTAAGAGTGCACAGAAAGTACACATGTTCATTTCATGAGCAGCTGAAAATGTGAAAACAGGGAATCCATTTCAATGCTATTGAAATGATAATTACATTCCCCATCCCCTGCCACCGTCTCTAATGTTCAATTAATAATTATCTCCTTCAAAGTTCAATCCATGTCATTCAGAATAAAGCAACACCACAGAGATGGGCATGAAAGGATGCCCATCTTTTATCAGACTGTACACAGAGAGGAGTGCTCGGATGGGCTGTACTGAATTTAGACGCCATGAAATACATGGAATAAAGATGCTATAATGTGTGAGCAGACAGGCTTACGCTGTGATTTAAGATTTATACCAAAGCTGTTGCAGTAGATGTATCATTATTAAAGCTATTAAATTATTATTTATTGAAACATAGGTGTGCAGCTAACTGTGGTCTATATGGGATCAAATATGGTCTGCAAAGTCAAAAGATCAACCTTTTTTTTCTTATAAAGCAGCAGTCAAACAGATACTGTTTACTTCTGCTGTCTGTTTCTGAAGTGATAGTGACACTAATCTATGCCAACAAGGCCAACTGTGCAGCTTTTTGCTCTCCATCACCCCGCCATCTGTGTGAGGGGATGTTTTGGGAGACACAACAAAACATAGAAGTCACACACACAAACACAACAAAGCTTCAATCAGAGACAAATTGTTGTGCTTCAAGGACTTCACACTGGCTTGGCTACAAAAATATTTTTCCACAACTTAAGTCCATGCTGTCTCTGCTACGTGTGTCAACTCTCGTCAGTGTCACAGCTGTGACGGGGACATTGATTGTGTCGCATGAGACACCATTCTAGCCACAACCCGGGTCAAACTTTATCTCCACTTGCTCAGTAATACTGCCATCAACAAGGAAGGGGACTGTCAAATGTGACAAAAGTGATATGGATCACATAATGTGCTGTGTGAACAACTATAAAAGATGCTTTGAAAGGAATCTTGGCTATGCTAACGTATTATCATAGGTCAAAGGTCAATCTGGAACGACTGTGATTCAACATTTCTTAAGAAAGTTGACAGATGTTTGCTGAGTAAACTGACCAAATAATAGCACAATAGTTATGTAACGATTTAACTTAATTCAACATAACTATTATCTCCTTCTGAATCTCGCCCATAGTTTTAGTGCCTAAACATAAACGAACAGAGACTTTCGTTCGTACAACATTAGGAAGGATTTTATTATTGCAACCATGTGGCAGGTCACCTATCTTAATCATTTTCTGCACATCAAAAAAACAAAACAAAAAACAGACAGTTAAAGTTAAGAGAAACGTTTTTTCTATCAGAATAATAGATCTGGTCGGTTATTCTGAATCAATGAAATGATCTCAGAATGATGAAAAAAGTATTGATGAAAGACAAATCTTCTGTTTTTCTGAATCAACACGACAAAAGGGCCTCAGCTGCACTCCATGGGGATCCAGTATTTTCAGCATTTGCCTGAATGTCTCATAAGTCACCATGTAGCTGGACTGAGTGCATTTGAGATGCATCATCTTATATCTGTGAAGCATGCTATATCATTTTGGCTGATCCTGGGGAAACACTGCAGAATCCAGCAGATTAGAACAGGCTTTAAGTCTGGGTTAGGGTTAGTACTGCAGAGCTGCAATCTGCAAGCATAAAATCAACAGACTAATAACACAACTATCTATGATACTTGAAGACACAAGTATCTCCCAATGTCTCAAACCAAAACTTAAATAATAATCGGGGCATGTTTGCTTCAAGTGGCCTCAATTAGAGCCTCCTTTGGGATTTTTAAGTACCATTTCTCACTAAAAAAAACTTATTTTAAATGAATACAATCTTCTTCCTTATTGTTGGACAGTTTAAAAAACAAGTGCGAAAGTCTGTCCAGATGTGGTGGATGTTGCATAGGAGGTTATACAATCCCTTGTTCCTACAGTACATGCAAGCATCCAGCTAGCCTTAGAACATACTGAAGCCTGAAATTGCTCCCAAAGGCAGTCATTGGTATGTAAGGTTGTATGAATGAGCAACATTATATCCTAAGGGACAGGTAAGGTTAGCAGCCTCAGTTTATAACATGGTGCATTCAATGTAGCACACTGAGTGATCAGAATACCAAAAGGTGCTATGTATGTACAGATCAGACACCACCTATTGAAACTAGCTAAACCGCTGAGCTCGCTATGTGCAACTGATGCCAGGATGGTGCAAAAGCCATCATAGTTTGGATGTCACCCCATGACTGTGCCGATGGATTCAGGGAAAGAAGTGAGAGCATGTTGGTGCCATATCTTCATAACTTATGTAAGTTATTTATGTGGTTACACTGCTTTTTGCTCTGTGCAAAATGCAAAACAAAACACAGTGATAATGGATTTTCATTGAGAGTGAAGAAAAAGAGTTAAGAGGAACCTGATGAGTGTATTCAGCTTTCTTGTTAGACTCTTCTGACAGCCCTGTCATGGCTACATGTAAAGCCTGCTGAGAGTAGCTAAGTGGAAAGGCACTACTTTCATCCATTGAAATTTCAATTATGTATCTTCGCCCCACGGCTCGAAAAGTAGGGACTCACTGAATCTCAATAATATAAAACAGAGTGGTAAAGGGTGAATGTAAGCTCTTTGCTCTCTTAGTGAATGCCTCGGGGACATGTTATAGACAGCATGACTGCGCCACAGGGATCTGCACACACTGTATTGTAGGCAAGAGAGATTCACACATTCTCGATATACACGCTTTAACTACACAAACACTAATTTATTCCTTCTCTTACATGTATTATAGAGCATGAACAAGCACCAGCAATTAAATCACAAAGCTACTTGTGAATATTTCATGTAAAATTGCCCCGACTGTCCATGTAGGCACACACAAAACACATCTGCCGGCCTCCCTCCATCAGACAACTTCATCCTTCCACATGAGTGATGCGAGCTGGACTCCGGCTGTTGCTGCGAGCTGTTGTGTTGCCATATTTAGAGTGCGAACGCTGCATACTCAGACAAACTGTCAGAGGAGCTCTTTTTCAACAAGCAGGGTGCAGCTCGGCCCATATGGATGACTGGAGAGCAAAGTCGCCTGGGAAATCGCCACTTACTGCGAGTCAAGAAATGCTGATGAAAGACAAGAGCTGACCTTGGCTCTTGCACATGGTTGCGTTAATGAGTGTTTTATTTTGACACAGTTGTTGAAGGAAATATGAACATTCTGATTTAATTGTCCCTGGAGGGATGAGTAAATTGGTTTTCATTAAACATCAATTCAAGGACAACATAACAGGTATTATTTCATTATTTAAGATAACTCTCACCAGGGGAATTTTCTCTCTAAGATAATGATACATCAGTGCTAAGGAGAAGCACTATCTAAAATAACTATTTTAATGCTTTTTTTTTGGCTCTAATTAAAGTTGTCGGGAAGGCTGAGCTCAGAGATGTTCTCTATAAATAATGCAAAGAGAACTCTTTTAGGCCTGTTAAGGCTTTTACTCTCAAAGTTTGACAGTGCACAGAGAGAGAGAAGCCAATTTTGCCCGCAGAGTTGCAAAGGTTATAGCATTCGGTGGATTCTTCCAACAGATTTTGTTGCACTTTGTACTTTTTATTCTGCTCACTTAGCAGCTCTGTACTCTGGTGTGATCAAGTGCTTTTCATTGTGTGAAGCAAGGTGGACCACAAAGATACAACATGACCCTCCAGACAGGGAGCAAGGGGGGTAGATATCTATGTTCTTCTCACCACCACAGTGTCAGAAGTGCCTCAAAGGAAACCAAGACTCAAGCTGTAATAGACCAAAACATGATTTTGATGTGATATTAATGACTGGGGCTACAGAACAATAAGACACACCTACACACTAGAGCTATACTGCTAAGTAAAAGATTACTTACTCATACTTGTATCGTAGAAATCCAAACATCAATAGGCACACAGATATAAATAAATGAATAGATTAATTAGAAATCTAAATCAAAGACGAGAAAGCTGGAGTCTACTTTCTATGTCCTGATGATTTCCAGCTAGCTCCTATGGAGATGAAACAACCGTCGTTATCCTTCTGCACAACAAATCAAAATGTTAGCTCTGCATCTCTTGTGAATCTGATGGTTTGATGCTAATGTCTGATGATCTCTGTGGCCTGATTAGTAAGCTTAGCTCTGAGATTCTCAGTGTGAGTGGGTGAGATCAGAGATCCCCCTAAAGCGGCACACATGCACAAAACACACATTCATGAAAAACTAATGCACAAAAAAAAGACTCTTGTAGACACAAAACTCGACATTCACCCTGCTCCTGTTACACACACAATAAAAACCACGAGGATGAAAAACCTACAAACAAAAACAAACTCATAAATCCGCGAACACCTCTACAAAGACTCAAACAGACTAGTGTGCTGCAATGCATGTGCAAACACACATTTGTGCGCTGTCCGAATGTGCAGAAACAATAAAGCAAACCTTGTTAAGGGAGTGGGAGGTGAGGCAGCCAGGCAGAAAGATATAAATAGCCTGTCTGAATTCAACAAAAGAGGTGGAGGGGGGTCGTGAGACAAGAATGAGGAGGACAAGGAGAGATAGTCAAACGAGGAAAATAAGACAAAAAGGAAGCGCTCTAAGGGAAGGAACTATAAGTAAGGAAGAATAACTGTGGAGGGAAATAAACTGGTAGATGGAGTATGAAAACAGCAGGTCTCTTTGCAGGGGAGAAGAGAAGAGGGGTGGGGGAGGGGCAGTTTTACTGTGTCCTGATACGAGTCATAGATGTACTGCTTGATGCAAAGCACGACAGCAGTCAGTTGTTGGCATATGGCAGAGTGAGCAGTGCTTCAACCAACTGTCCCAAACTGCCTCCTGAAATCCAAACATGGCTCCGACCCAAAACATTTGGCACCTGCACGCACATTTATATCGTAACATCAAATCTGTCTGGACACACCACACCAGCATGCATTTCATTAATCATGCATGCGTGCATGTTAACCTTCCAGCATAAGTGAAGGAACTGTCCGGTTGCTAAAGAGCAAAGCCAGAAATCATTTGCATTCATTTGCATTAAGTGTCTGTGATTGATTTGAGGTGAGCAGCCTTAAACAACGCAGGAATAGCAGCTGAATGCTAAGTCAGAAAATTATTTACACACAAAATGATGAGCGGTAGTTGAGAAGAGGCTGGTCTGATACTGCTGCTGTAGGGGTTTGGGGCTTTAGGCTTGGGGCTGCAGTAGATAATCCCACATGGGACAGGTCAGACTTCAACATGGTTGAACAAAGCAGATTATCTATTCTCCTCTGGATCACCCTTGGCAAGTACAGAAATGTCAAACACCAATAAATATGGGCTTTGCTTTACATCTGTGCTGGGAGTTTTGTAGGTCAATTGCTTCTCAATTAAAGCTTACTGTGTCATAGATGATCAAGTTCAAGGTCTCTGGCATCAGGGCACTTGATCAAGACACCAATACAGACAAAGGACTGTCTTGGCTATTCAATTTAACTAGCCATTAAGGTAACAGCAAAAGAAACAGAGCAGCAGCTAATGTTCATTTTCATAGCAAATTAAGGGAACAGCCTGCAATTTTCTTGCTCAAAGAAAAGTTGATAGTATCCTCTTATCTGTCTTTAAATGTAGAGCTAGAGCCTGAAGACAGCAAGCTTGGGTTAGCAAAAGGCTACAGCTAACCTGGCCAGGAGAAAGTCTGGCATCCCATTAAAACCACATGGGGTTGTTTTAAAATTCTAGTCTTTGCCCAAGTAAAACAAGATATATGTTTAAGCGGACGTTAAAAATGCGTTAAAGCAGCTTCTTCTACAGGATACAAGTCTTAATGCTAAGCCAAGCTAAGCTAAGCTAAGCTATCTGCCAATTTTAAGCTGCAGATCTGAGAGGGGTCACTACTTCAATGTGTGTTTTTCAAAACTATTCTATCAGTGTGACATTTTTAAGTATATGAATCAATACCTGTGTGTTATAATGTTGGGAAACATCTTCAGGTCTGAAATTTAAATCGTATTCATTCAATCATAAATTAAGTTTAGGAAAAGCATCGCATATTGACATTTCAGAGTCACTCTAATGTTTGGAATGTATTTAATGAATGACTTTATGATTTTTACTTTAAACAAAATGGACCGGTTGATTCATTCACTAAAAAAACAGCACTCTATTATAGTTTTTCGCCCTGGTAACCAATAAACCCAGTTCCTTCCGGTGAAGCTGCTCAGGCTTAAGAACGATAAATAGATTCAGATGCACTGTGTATTGTCCAAAACTAATGAAACAGGTTCTGGCAGTATTTCACGGTGTCCTGCTCTACAGTCTGATGCTGACCTCACTGTAATCCTTAGTCAAACCCCCTCAGGCTCACACACTGGTTGAAGCTCATCCAAGGCTGAGAGAGACACTGTGGAGTGGAGGAGATCAGTGATAGTGGCTTTGAAATTCCTCTGGTGACAAACGGTGGGTGTTGGTGATGTGGAGTAATCCCATTCAGAACAACAAAGCCCAACCCCCCATATCACACACACACACACACACACGCACACATGCACACACGCACACACACACACACACACACACACACACACACACACACACACACACGCACACACATGCACACACATGCACACACATGCACACACATGCACTCACACTGTATGCATATAGATGATGCCTGGTTTCTGATGGGGGTTGTTGTATGAGGATGTGTGCATGCATGAAAATGAAAGTGCGTTAGTGTTTCGGGGAATCTAGCTGAATGTGTGTGTTATTGAAAAGGCTGTGATCTGAGTCCTCATCTAACCTGCTTACGCCTCACCGAGCCCCATCTGTTTCTCCCCTTTCTCTTCCGCTTTCCCCCTGTCCCATCTCCTCCATCTCTCCCTGCCCTTTCTTCTCTCCTCCATCCTCCCTCCCTTCCCTCTCCTCCTCCGCAGCCAAGGCAACAACACAAACACTCCCTCTTCCTCTCTTACTACCACCTCTCCTCGCTCCATCCGTCCATGCTAATTGAGAAGCACTCTCTCTCCTCTCTTGTTTCCACTCTTAGTACTTACATGTCACCTCCATGTTTCCAAGTGCGGTGTGATACTCTCCACAGTGACAGATGAATCCTTGTGCTCCTGCCAGGGATGCGGTTTTAATCGCCCAACGGGACACAGGGAGGGATGGATGGAAAGATGGATGGATGGAGGAGGCAGATGGCTCCTTGGAAGAGCTGATTGTGGACAGTTAGCTTTAGCGTTAGCCACAATAAGGGAAGACTCGTCTGTCAACACAGCTGGTGCGCCTCCTCCTTCTGCCTTTTCTCTTCCCTTCTTCTTTGTGTCCCTTCACGTGTCCCGTTTCATTCTCTCTTTAAGCTCACTCCCTTAAATAAATATTAAAAAACACATACAAATAAAATATCTCTTTTTTTCTTCTTTTGATTTTTTTTTTACTCTCCCTCCACAATGATATTTGTGTAAGCCTCTCTATCTGCCGTCCTCCCTCTGTGACTCTAAGAGCATCAGCCAGGCTGCTCTGCTTCGCTTATGTTGATCTCTGGGCTTATGCCCTGATTGGACACACGCCACGATCACAGACGCCAATGGTGGTGCTGCAAGTGGATCACATGATAAGTGTGTGTGTGTGTCTGAGTGTATGTGTGCGTGGAGAGAGAGGTTTACATGGAGGGGGAGGGAGGGAGAGGGGGAGGGAGGGAGGGAGGGAGGGAGGGAGGGAGGGAGGGAGGGATGAGAGAGGAAGGAGGAGGGGTACCGTGAGTGGCTGCAAGCAGCTACATCAATGAGGGGATTTTTTCTTTTTTTCCTCCTGAGCAGAGAGAGATGGAGGCTTTCTCTTCTTCACAGGTGAGGGAGGAGGATGAGGAGGAGGAAAAGGAGGAGAAGCACTCTGCACAGAAGAGATGACAGGCAGCCGTACAAGACAAGAGTCTGTGATGGATGCACAAAAGCACATAAACACAGGTGTGTTCACATGCAGCAGAGAAGTGGTTCCATTTAACAGAAACAGAGCCGGAGTAGTGCAGCGCAACAGCAGCAGCAGTAATTGGACAGAGGTTGCTATAGAAACAGGGGAAACTGTTGCCTGACGGACATAGCTGTGCCCTGAGAGCATCAGACTTAGCTCCATCAAATACACACACATACACACACGCCAACGCACACAATATACATTTTGTTTCAAATTTTCTATTTAAAAAAAGATGTGCTTATGGGACAAAAAAAGTGTGTGTGTGTGTGTGTGTGTGTGTGTGTGTGTGTGTGTGTGTGTGTGTGTGTGTGTGTGTGGAGCCATGAAAAACAAGCAGCTGAGAGTGACATCATATTTTACGGAACACTTACTCTCATGCAGGCCACAGCACTGTGCGTGTAACCAAACACTGATAAAGCCTGAATGAGGTGTTTTAGTATTCCACACCTCTGTAAGCTCTGTGGCAGCACCGGTGTCCGGCAGCCTCTGTGGGAGCTGCAGGGAAATTTAGAACCTACAGTAGCAGCGCTTTGAAGTGGACGCCCTCTGAATTATCCTTGACACAGCTCATTATCGTTCCACACACCCTGGAGAGGATAATTCCTTGTGTACTGGATGAAAAGCTGAATAGTAGTGTGAGTACATCTACAGATTACGTGTGACTTTTTTTCCACAGTGGACAAATAAAGTTCTATTCCATTGTATTCCATTCTATTCTATTCTATTCTATTCTATTCTATCTATATATATATTCTACAGATACACATTAAAAACAGAGGTGACCAACATCTGCCTACACTAAGGCTGCACATACACATGTACATGGAAACATGCCTCCCAACTGTTGTTACATGACCATACACATGGCCTAAATTAATCACAGACACCGACAGACTAACTGTAATCATATCAATCCACTGAAAGAAGTGCAATTAAGTTGACATGGGTTGGTTCATGGTGGGAAGTTCTATAAAAAAGACACCAAATACAGAGGAGAAGCCTGAGGATCATGACACAAAAATAGGAGGCCGACAGAGAAATCTACAAAAACTGAAAGAAGCACCTCAAGTAATCGCCTTACAGAACCAAGTATTGAATAAAGTGTCAGTTAAAAAACAGAAGGATATAAAGTGAGTAGGGCTTTTCTAGCAGAAGAATCCCTTCAGGGTGAGATGAGAGGGTCCTGCTGATCCTGTTGTTATTACCACCCACTCAGTATACATTATCCCTTACTTTTGTCACTGGTTTTACACTATTGTAACACTATCGTAAGATGAAGCCCCTCTCAGCTGCTTTAATTATTCAGTTATTTCTTGATATATACCGCATTTATGTAAGTAAAGTAGTTTCATAACAAAATCCCACAACTGTTATCCTCTTATCTTGTTTTTTAAAGACATAAGATGTCTTCTGAACAAAGGACATTCACAGTTATTTCTCCAAAGACATGTGATGAACTATACTCTTGATTTAAACCTCAAGTGTTTTGCTTACTGGGAGCAAAACATATGTTTTCATGTCTAAAAGAATGCGACTGTAATCCAGTGTAAAAATGAACATCCTTTAATCAAACACCTGTCTTCATTATACTGTGTATTTTTCCTTTATTCTGTCAGAGTCAGTCACAGAAGAAAGCCTTAAGAAACTCTCACATATGACTTTAAACGTTGATTGATGTCATATATTTTTTCTTTATCCCCTCTTTTAGTCTCACTCAACATCCCAACCCTGAAAAGCACTTAAACCTAGACCTAATCTCCATCTTCTTACTACTACCAGTATTTTATCATTTTTATTTGCTTGCACTAATGCCCAGGATTTAGTGGGATTTACACTGAGCCTCCCAATGTGCTTTTTGGGACATCTTCCTGCTCTCTATCTTCATGTCATTTTGTTTCATAAATTTGGAAGTCAATAACTGTGTCAGAGATAAACAATCCAGTTTCTTGTCAACTGTATTCAGTGAAAAAAAATGACAAGATTCAGTCATCATCAGAAGGACTGAGGTCTCCAGAGTGATCCAAAGTTTTGTAGCAGTACTAACTGAGAGTCAGCATTAGAGGCTGAAGCCAGAAGCGCACCATTTAGCTGACGGGAAGCCCTAGAGACTGAACTGCCTTAATATTGACAAGTTGCTGCTGAATTTTAAACTCCCCAGGTACAATGTTGAGAGTTGAGGTTGGGAGGGGGGGGGACGGAGAGAGGAAGGGGAGGCATCTACCTAAACTTGAACAAAACTGAATCTTGCCTTCAAGGGAAGGGTGCAGGATGGGTCTGATAATCGGATCGTTTCCTCTGGGGAGTGTATGCAGTGTGTCTGATTCTCCCCCAAGATGAACCAGAAATATGGCTTAATAGAAGTTGTGGTAGTCAGTCCTGCTAAAGATGGTCGCTTCACTTCTGGTTTCTTTGCACTCTCAGCTTCTAAAGACAAATAGAGTAAATTAGCTTCTTTCAAACTTTAATTTTCCTTATCTTACAGCTTTGAATGCATTTAGCTAAGACAAAAACATGCTCAGAAAGTTTACCCACCACCAAGGGATTTTCAAATGAGCAGTAAATATGAAAATGACTTAAATAGATTGTAGGTGGATTTGATATTTATTATTTAACAACAACTACAAAGGACTGGAATTCATTTTTCATCATGACTATAATATGTTGTGACGCAGCCTCCTGCAGAAGATCAAACTGCTCTACTGAGTTTCAAAACAACAACAACAAATACATTTTTAATGTTATTCTGTTATTTCCATGAATAACGAGAGCTGGGCGTTATGTTCAACATCTCATCCGAGCTCTAGCTGCAGTTTGTATCGACAGTCTGGCTTATGAAACCCACACGGCTGTCTTCCATCATTTATGTCTCAGTGAAATAACGCAGGATGATGTAACTCCAGCATCACTTCATTTCTGCACATAAACCATCACTCCATTCACAAACTAAAACAAGATGTACCAGCCATGTTGAGATACTGGAGGCTGGTTTACAATTTAAATGTTGCTCCTTCATGAAGCATTTGTTTCTGCTGACAATAAAGCGACACACTGAACCAGCAGGTGAGTGTCAGCTGGTAGAAGCACCTGTAGATGAAATGACTGGTTAATTAATGTGTGAGTGACTGTTTCAGTCAGGTCAAAGCTGGTAAATATGAACACTGGACTTGGACCAAAGCTAGCGTAAACAGTGACTTGGACAAAGGTCGGCTTGTAGACTTTTTGATGTTTGACTCCAAAGGATAATCAGAATTTGTGGAACAAATTAGGAAAAAAGGAATGCAGCATCTGTTTGCTGCTACATCTGATGCCCAATTGAATTCACAACATACAATATCTGTCATAAACACCTCATTACTATCCCCGTCTGGCAGCACAATCACACACACACATATTTCCTGTGTGAGCCGACTCAACAACAGCCAGCCAACAGGAAGTTTTTCATCCTCTCCCAGACTGCAGTGAGCTCCAAATGAAGATGTAGCAGCTTAATCAGAGGCCCAGCCAATGCAGGCAGCTTATCTTTCACATCAAAGAGTGAAGAAAAAAAACAATGCAGGAAAAACTCTGAAAAGCCCTGGAGATGTGTATGCAGATCTCTTACTCTCTTAATCTGCATCCAAAATGAGAAACGCCTCTAAACTTGTTCATATTTGCAAACATAAAAAGAGTATTTTCGTGTCTATGCTCCTTAATAGGGTTTGATACTTGTGTTGGAATCTTGGCAGTGCCATATTAATATCTATTGTAATTTTATATATTATGAACACATTTTAGAAAGAGTTGCGTGACTGTAATTCCTGACAGTTTCTGCACAGAAAGTCAACAAAGCACACATCCTACAGTGACGCATTTCTGTATAATGTCTGCATAAAAGCCAAGCACCTTGATCCAAAATCCTTCAATAACGTAATATTTAAAGTTTTGACAAATGCCCAAGATACAATCCATCAACGGATTTTATGAAACTGGCTTTAGCATGCTCCCTACTAAACAAACAAACAACTAAATAAATAAACATGTTGTTCTAATTGTATCTTTATGCAATCATCAGCTTTCTTACAGCAGACGATATATGCTGCATCTTAAAAGAAAATCATGGTATAAATTCCTGTGATGTGGCATCTTCATGAGTTCAGTTCCTTCAACGTTTTTTTCCTTTAATTAGTCAGAGACATGAGCGGCGTCCCTAATCAACAGGATATTATTTATATAAAAAAAGAGCAGGGATAAAACTAGGACTCTCCAATTTACAAACTGGCAGCAGCTCTTTCAAACTTTAAAAAGGTTTTTGAAGCTGTCTCATCACTACCAACAATGTGTTTGAACTATCTCCAGCTGTGTGAGGGTCTGTCAACAGCAAACTAAAAAATCTAATTAATCAAGTATGTGTGCTGGCATCAAGTGCACTTACTGCTACTTAATGTTGACACTTTTCCAGGGTGAATGAACTACTAATTCAAAACCCACTTTTTAGAAGTTTTTTGATCAAGTTTGAGTGTAGCATCCAAACGGGTCACTGTTTTGTATTTATTTTACGCTGTGCAATGTACCTTGTTGAAGTCTTCACTTGTGGCTCTCATCTCCTTCCAGGTTTTGTTGAGCAGCTGGATGCAGATGCAGAAGAATTCCTCAAAGGAGCGGTCATGGGTGAAGAACATGGGGTGGAAGTCGTGACAGTTTTCACTGGCTGTGGAGATAAAGGAGAGAGAAAAGATGTAACCCACAGTAATTACCCTAGAGTAAATGACATCAAACTATTTTATGCTGACATTAGACACTTTGCATTAAAGTCATACAAGACGGTAATTCAAGTAGAATACTAATATTATTCAGACTAGACTTGTAAGGCTATTACTTATTCTTATTAAAATGATTTCTTATTAAAACCACTGAGACAGTTACATAACAGTTACAGTTTAACTAATATTTATTCATGACTTAGTAAACAGACTGACTAAATACTTATAGATCACACTTCTAAATGCCACTGTTTTCAAATTTCATCCATAGGTTAATTTTTTAAACTTATATTTTATTTGCTTTTCTTGATGAGGTTACATCAAAATAAACACATTATACAAACTTTGGTGTCAGTTAACAAAAGTCAGTTTGGCCTCCTGTAAAATAGTCCATTCTCTTCAGACGTTTTGATGGGTTATAGAGTCAGTCCAATAGGTTCCTTTTTTTTTAAGTAGTAGTTGTGTGGTCCTTGATAAGTCATTATAGCTGACAGTTGTGAATATTAAGCTTGAAGTTAATATGTTGTTCAAACAATGTTCCAAGTAATTGATACTTGTTGGGCTTATACAGAAGCTATGAGGGTTTTTACTTTCACTCCTGTAGAACATGTGAAAATAATATATACATGTTATTCAATATAATATAATCACCTTGATTAATTAATTTTTATCAGCTGTAGAGGATTAATGTTAAACTGGTAATACTTGGTAGACAGTTTAACCTTAAAGGGATGTGTTACTTTAGTGTATCCTATTTTCTTTGCAAATGTACTAATGAATCTATAGTTTGGTGTAACTCCTGTTTCTGTTATTTTATCTTTTATGCTTAGTTTTATCATTAATTTGTTGTCCTGTGTAATTTTCACAGGTTTAGTTAAGTTGGTTAGCTTATTGCTACGACTAGAAAAGCAGACACTTTTATAATAACAGCAAAATATCAGCAATTACAAAGTGATATATCATTATTAACAGATCCAAAAACAGTTGACAAGTGAGAACAAATTACTGAGACAGACGGACACCAGCACCTGGTAGAAAGGCACAACAACGGGCAGTACAATAAACCGATATCAAGTATAACAGAGGGAAAAGGAAGCAAGACAAAAAAAATGCTGGTTTGTTTAAACACTGATGATCACCAACACTGTGTTTATCTTATTCCATAATCCTTAAGTATGTAGTTATAGATTTCAGTTAATGCACATCAGCTTCTTCTCTCTTAGAAGCTGCAACCAGTGAGTGACCAAACAGTAGTCTGGATTCCATTTGCTTTTTCAGCTGCAACTTCTTAAACTTGATCTGATTCCAATATGCCTGATGCTAACTCACATCTACTACTTACACATACACACCTAGTATTTGATGAAAAACCAGCTAGTTGGCCATCAAAGGTCCACTCACTCAATCACTCTCTCACTCTTTTCTCCTCCATTGAGTGAGTCATGCCATATGGTGGCCTACAACTTATGAATATGTAACTGGCCCTGCAGGAATGTGGCCCCAAGCCCGGGCCTGAACACCTGGCTTATGCACAGAAACAGGGACAGGAACGAACACACACGCACACGCACGCGCACGCACACGTATGCACACACACACACACACACACACGCACACACGCACATGCACACACACACACGCACATGCACACACACACACGCACACTAACACCACTGCAACCTTAACATCACTTATAGTACTTATTGGATTGCACACTTTAGCTCTAGGGAACAAGTTCTCTTTCTGTGCTCGATTTATATTCCAAAAAATATTTTTTTCAAGAAGATGAAGAGTCATACGAGATGTGACTGACTGCTTATACGAGATTTTCTAACTGGCCTCAGAGGAATCTTTCTATTTAGTTTTATAAACATGGCAGGAAGTTAATGTGCTTACAGGTTATTGCATAGGAACAACCACTGAGAATGAGATACAGTTCCCCTCAATGAAGCAAGACTGTTATTGAAAATTTAGCTCCTCATCAACTCCAAACACAGAGCATCCCCTAGAGACAAATTGTGACCAGCAAACTCTGTTCCAACTGGATTAAGTTAAGATTTTTCATTTTCAAAAGCCAGAGGTGGTTTATTTTCTTTATTAGCTGTGCACTGAGGCGTTTCAATTCCCACTTTTTGAGTGAGAGTGTGTTTGAAATAAGAATGAGAGCACAGAGGAGAAGCTAGAGCTCCTGAGTGCCCAAAGCATATTAACCAAGAGGTAGAATAACAAGGCTTGACATTCATTCAAACTAAATTTGTCTCCCTCTCGTCGTCTGGCTGAGATGAGTGGGGGCTTTGAGCCAAAGGTTGGTTCATTTAGAGACTTCTGAGCAGAACAGTGGGGGAACTGGCCCACCACGAGCAGCTATGAAATTGGATGGAAAGGGCCAGGCAGCAATTGAAACTTCATGCTACAATGAGTGATGCCTGCGGGCCATGGGCACAGCGACCTGAGCCTTTATGTGGAGCGATGGATGGGAGATTAAGAGGAAGGGCGAGGTGGAGAAATCCAGGCGGGATGTGCTACTGATGCAGGTAGTCAATCAGAAAGCTAATGGAGGTGAGCCAAAACAGATGCTGACTGGCTGCTTAGTCAACGGTGCATTCACTGCTTTGAGGACAGAAAGAAAAGCAACACAAAAATCTAAAAGAAAGGCTGAATTTGAACCAGACAACTCCCCCTTTTGACTAACTGCTAAAAGTTGTCGGAAAGGTTGAAGTTTGGAGTGACCTCTGAAGTAAACAGGTTATTTATTGGTACGACCAACAGAGCCCAGAGGTGCCAAGGTGAGAGGAATTACATGTCAAGGCTTATTTGGGCGATACAGACAGTGAGCAGTCTCAGGTGGCACTGCAGAAATTTCTACATCCTGAGGTTTTGCAAGGCGTGTTGAGTCGCAGAAAGTTTTATTACCTCTCGCAGGGCTCAGCAGGACCTGAAGCAGCACCAAATGAGGCGAAAAAATCATTATAGCGTGTTGATGCTCAAAATAGTTCAGAAACAGTGTTCTGCATTGTAATAGTCCTATCGTAAATGTACCAAACTAGCCACAGGGTGTGAGTTGATGAATATTTTATCAAACAAACATAATTCATCCTTGCTGAGGGAATTATTAAAGAGGGGAAAATCTTGGTGCAACATGAAGTGTAACCTGTTTTCAGTCTATTTAAGCACTTTAGTTTTTATTAATCCTACATTTTACTCAAGCTAAAGTTAAAAGTCACTTCTTTAACCTCAGTGTTTCCACTTTATTTTAAATCTCCCGTAAAGTATAGATCATAATACCTGCAGACTGCACCATGTTTCATTGGGCTTTTAAAAATTGCCAGCCATTTGAATGTGTATTTTTTGTGCAGAAGAATATTCTCCAAGAGGAAAACAGGCAACAATGTACTTCCTTTTTCTAAGCTTTGCAACTTCTTCCCAGCTAGCTGAAATGTCACAGCTGAATCACTCCAGCACTGCACAAATGCATTTAAAATTATCCGCCTGAACGGAGCAGGCACTGTGTGAGTGCAAAGTCATGTTACAGGGATGAGGTAACTTTGCTTTGAGCCTTTGTAGCACTAAACCAGCCTTGTTTTCTTTCTGTCTTTAACCAGAGCAGACCTTCAACAAAACTGAAGCCTTGATGATGATGAAACAGAACGTCTGCCATGCAGTGATTCAGCAACTGATTGGGATGAGAGCTTGGACTGAAGATCTGAATTGAAGAAAAACACCAAGCTTCTTGGTTGCTCTCGCCCTAGATCTTCAGGCTGCTCGCAACTTTAATCTGAAGCTGTGTGTGTGAAAGAGTTTTCATATTAAGGGCTTTGAACAAACTAGGCTACCTAACAGCAATATACTGTATCTCAACAAGAGGTCAAATGAGTGAAGCTATGTTAAATATTCTTTATTACCTGGCTCTATTAAATACTTGATTTTGATTGGTTAAAACCCTTAATAACTGTAATTATTTCTCAAAATTCAACTTGTCTTTCTCTTTGACGGATTGCTACTGAACTAATCCCATTCAGGGACAAATAAACAAATAATTAAAGGAATCAAAGATTGAAATCTAATGCCTCAGTTTCATGATTTAAGATTATGGAAAAGCTCTTTCGTAGTTTGAGTGATAGAGAGGGCATCATAGCATGCTAGTTACCTCCTAACTAGTTAAGTAGCTGTTTCTCAATTTGCTTTAAACTGTCCTTCTTGGTGTGAAAATGTATAGATAATATAAAACTATCATGTCATGAGTATTAGTACTTTTAAACCTCAGAGATCTGAACTATTTAACTGGTTGAAACAGGTTATGTAAACTCTTATTTCTTCCCTTCTTCTGCTGAGAAACAGCCTTCTATCCCACAGGCAGCTAACACGGTCATGGTGATGGGGTGGGCGACTGGACACATTAAGAGCCCGAGGAGTCTGACACTTTTCGATGCATGAGTCACACAGCCAGGGACACACAGCTAGCTGGACGTCATGCCAGGAAACAGTAGGGTAGATGTGAACTCTCAATTTTAAGTCACAATTTATAAATCTTTTCGGTCGAGCATATGGGTCCTCAGCAGACTATTCAGATGGATGGAAATAGGTAGTAATGAGTTTTCTTTGTCCTGTATGCTCTACATCCATCTGTACAGCCAGATGTTCAGTTTCTGAACCACCCATAAAGCGGGTAACAGGACACTATGATGACCACTTTAGGTTAGACTGGAACATATGCCCACATGGTTCAGAAAAACACCATGCTTTATAGTTATGGAGTATTATTCTGTGACCATATGTCACTACCAAATAATGACAAATAGATAGTTTAGTGGTGCAACTGGTGACTATTGTTTTATCAATGTTTGCAAGAATTTAAAACTTAGCTTAGAGTAAATATTTCTCTTTACTACAAAAATGCCTTTTAGATAAACTGTGTGACAAACACCAAACACTGCCATGTTTCAGTTTCAAATCAAACAAAGAAACTAACAAACTGTTATCATTTCATAACTTCCTGATTGATCAGAAAACCAGAGGATGAACGAGATTATACTCTGGAGGGTATTTTAGAGCTCCAGTGTGAACTTTTCTGTTTGTGTTGATTTGGGCAACCTCTGTGAACCAAACTGGATGCTTATTTCATTGCTATTTCTTTGGCTGTGGATAAAGTAATACCCTTTATCTTGTTGCTGATCTTTTCCTGTACAAAGTACTTTCTGACAAAAAATGTCATTCTTCTTCTCCCTTGTAGTGGTCACAACTTCAAGAATTACAATCATAGACTGTACAAAAACAGGGCGTAGTATCCATGACGTCACCCATCTGTTCTTGAAGAGCTGTTTTAAAGCCGATTGTCAGTGGGTGCCAAATTGAAAATGCTGAACACAACCTAACTTTGTCCGAGCTAGTGTGAGGTAAAGAGACAGGCCTATAGCCTTTTCGCTAACAACTACAGGATGCCCGTCTGTCAATCAAGTCAGCCATGTCCTTATTTGGGCAGACTCGTAAGTTTCGACCAAAAAGAGTTATAAATTGTGACTTAAAATTGAGAGAGTTCACATCTACCCTACTGTTTCCTGGCATGACGTCCAGCTAGCTGTGTGTCCCTGGCTGTGTGACTCATGTTAATAATATCTTTGAAAATACATACAAACATACAACCTTTCTGTATTGTTGCTAATGGTCTTATTTGTTTTTTAAGGTAATCTTTTTCAGAGTCACAATTGTCAATTTCAGTCTGTTTTTACAACCAGCTTAAAACTCCTCACATGAACTTTGAGCATTACCATCATTTATCAAAATCACAAAATTTCACTATTTGTCTGAACAGCAAGTAAGCAGCATTAGTCACCACTGCTTTTCTGGAACCAAGCCTCTCTGAACAAACTACTCAAAGATTAGTTAAGCAAGTTAACACATTGTCCATTGGTTAACTCACTGTTAGCCTTCTTTACAATACTTCAAAAACTGCTGGTCTAACAAGAAATGTTCAAGAGTGTCAGCATTAACATTAGATTAAAGTAAGTTAAACTGCCTGCCATTTAGCAATTTTGGATTAAGTATCTTATGTCTTGTGTTTAGAATTACAACTGGCAAGGCTGATGTTTATCCTGTGATTACAGTCTGACTGACACAAATAAACACACATCATGAACTGAGAGGAGTTTCTAGCCAATGGCTGCAGACTAAATTAGACGCACCGCCTCAGCAGTGTTCCACAACATTGCTCAACATCATTCTGACGAAAAGACACAACTCAGAGGCTGCACAGAGTTCTTTTCTCCTCCCAGTTTCTCTCCATCCGTTTATCTCCTGAGATTTGTGCGACTGGGCTGAGGTCAAGGGGTCACTGTCATCTCCCTGCAGTGAATGTGTGGTGCTGTTTATGGGTGTGTGTGTGTGTGTGTGTATTCAAGTATTCAAGCATGACTCAGTGTAGGCCAGCTGTCGCCTGTCACGCTCTTATCAGAGTCCATTCAACGTGAGGACCCAAGGGCAGTATATGACGTCAAAAAACAGCTAATTACGAAACTGGATAAATACTGCTGAATAAGAGAGGTGACTAAATGCACATGTGTGTGTGTGTTTACTAACGGACAGAAGAAGAGATACAGAAAAAGCGATGAGGGCTGAATGCCATAGTGACATCTTCCAGGGTCCAGCGTGTATTCATTTCTGTGTGCGAGTGTGTGTGTCCGTGAGTGTGCACAAAGTTAAGCGAAATGACCCCCAGAGTCACCTTGCAGCTTCACCACACGATGAATATACAGCGAAAAAAGTGTCATCCTCACTCTAATTACAATACCAGCATGCCCTCATGTCCAACTGTGACAAGGGGAGTGTCTCTGTGTGTGTGTGTGTGTGTGTGTGTGTGTGTGTGTGTGTGTGTGTGTGTGTGTGTGTGCGTGTGTGTGTGCGTGTGCGTGTGTGTCTGTGTGCATGTGCGTGTGTGTGTGTGTGTGTGTGTGTGTGTGTGTGTGTGTGTGTGTGTGTGTGAGACCAGAGAGCACTGTCAGCACCATCTTTCCGGTCCAGACACAGATTGCGTGTGTGCAGGATGCAAAGACAGCAGGTACACAGACATGCAAACCACGGCTGGCTGGATGACTTAGCAGGCTGACTGAGGACTTCTCATGCTCCAGCAAACAGCACAGCATCAATACTTGTGTCAGCTGTAATGGTAAAGTTATTTCCTGCACTTAAGTTAGTTTATATTATGTGTTCTTAATATCTATATGGTTAACTGTTTCCATATTCAAGTCAACAAAAGCTTTATTTTGTCGGTTTTCTGCAGCATCTTTTAAACTGTGGCGAAAAGTTGCTGACTCTTCCTCAGTGGTTTTGTTTACATTTACCTTGAGCATAGTCATTCTAACTTTTGATTGGTCAATGACATGTGATGAGTAACAAGGAAGAATATGGTGCTGTTAAAAAGTTATATGTCTCCATGCTGCTGTTTCTTAATTTAAAAGTGATCAGCAAAGCACACATCAAACCCTGATGTTACACTCACCTTAATCCTCTGTTGCATAAAGCTTACATAACCATGGTTTCTGAAGGCTATCAAGTCTGTTTACTACATTCGCTAAGTACTCCAGGTGAGAAACACTTTCACTTCTTTTAAACTTTTTGCCATTTTGCCCTTTATTTGATGGGACAGCTGTAGAGAACTAAGCATTAAGTGACTACTGCACTCTCAGCCTACAGCCTCAGGTTATCCGATCTTCAGGTCCTGACAGAGCTAATGCTTCATAACTCACTCAACAGTCAGCTCGGCATCCTGAAACCACCACCCTCCCTAAGAGCTCTCACCACCCATCATACCATCATACCCACATGAGAGGTGAGAGAAAAGAGAGAGAGAGAGAGAGAGAGAGAGAGAGAGAGAGAGAGAGAGAGAGAGAGAGAGAGAGAGAGAGAGAGAGAGAGAGAGAGAGAGAGAGAGAGAGAGAGAGAGGTGTTCAAAGAGGTGTTAGGGAGAGGACAGGGAGGGCAGAGCTCGGGCATGATGTCTGACCTTTCTGCAACCTATCTGTATGTGTCAGCTAATTAGCTCACAACCCTGAGAGTGATGATCATTTTATGAAAAAGACTACAAAATGAGGTCACTGATTCAAGTTAAAATGTTAAAAATAACATAGTACTCAGTCCCAGTGTTGAGTTTGTTTTCATTCAATTTTAGTGTCCCACGGCACTTAATACCAGTGAGGAAGTGAGGCGTATAAAGAATCTTTATCTTGTGGATGAAAACAGGGAAAAGTCAAAGCCTCTTTCTTCTCTGTGGTTTCTCATTATGTAACAAAGCCACTTCAGTGCCCTGTCCCCAACAATGGTCAAGATGCATTAGAGGACAGAGAGAAAGCGAGGTAGAGCAGAACAGCAGGTGGAGAGAGGAGAAAATGAAACCGGGGGAGTCATAAAGCGCTGTGGACTGACAAACATACCTGACAGATGCAGCAGCACATCTGCTTCCACACACACTCACAATTTCTCTAATACAATAAGACCCCAGAACAGCACCAAGCACAGAGCTGTGTTTTTCCATCAAGACAGAGCTGCCCGGGTTGTATTTACTTAATATGAAAAAACACAACTCATATTTCACATCTCACTACATCAGATATGAGGCCGACAGTACAGATTAAGACGCACCTCATGCCAGATTCTCCTGAAGGAAAATCTTAAATCAGACGGGTGAGTCATGCTCTCTCTCTCACACACACACGCACACGCACACGCACACGCACACGCACACGCACACACACAAATACATACACTGTCTGGCTTTCAACAAATTCAGACACAGAGAAAAACAACACAGCTTTTCCCGCTAACATGCATGAACACTTACCAACACATGAAAGTACATTAACAGCCCATGGATGCAAAAGGGGATAATAGTACCCCAGTCAGTGTGTGTGATATAGAGAATAGATAAATACACATCTACATTTGTGATATGCTTAAATTAAATAAGGCTTCATGATTGATTTAAACACTGAGATGATAATAGTGTAACAGTAGGAGGTATAAAAGTGTCTCTCCTCTTTGGAAAAGATTGATGAAATGTGAGAGGTTGTATAAAATATTGAGGGTCTGGTCTCTGCTTCTGTCTGCTTCAATCCAAAAGAATTAGCTTCAAAGGTTGTTTAGCCAAAAGTGCAAATGGCCATACAAATTTTATGAAACCGTTGAAATTCAACCATAGACAAAAGTGAAAGTTGGACTCATTGTGCATTTGCATTCTGATATCATGTTTCTCTTGGGTTCCTCATTTCAATTTTATTAGCTTCTAACTGTATCCATATTTTTCTTCAGAATCCTTTCTTCCAAGTAAGTTGTCATCTTATGTTGCAAGATGCTCTTTGTATATGTTTTTATACATTAGAAATGTTGACCAAAAACTTGATTTACATCAAATAGTTCCAAAAAACATAGAAAAATAACTATTTTCCTTATTCCTAGATTCCAGCTTTTTTTCTAACCAGCTTTAGCAAGGACCTTAATCATCTACATGGGATGTATCTACACTGCAAGTGTGTGCAAACATCTGATGGAAGGTTTGTTTTTCACGTCTTCATCCGAGTTTAGCTTTGAAAAAGTCTGCAGGTTGGGGCCTTTTTTTGGAAAACTGCTTCATTTTTTTCAGAGCACACTGGATATGTTCTGCTCCAAGCAAGGGGGTAGATGTTTTTGAGATTTTGATGACAGATTACACCCAAATATCTTCTCTGAGAAAGCACACAAGTTAAATTACCATGGCAGCACTGTCACAGGCAGGGTTGCATTTCATGCACCGCACCACTTGAGCCCAAAAGGTCTAATGAGAGCTGACAAGCGAAAGGAAAATGTCTTACAAACTCCAGAGTTGCTTAAAACTCCAGATTCTCAAGTACCAATCTGTCAAGCTTGTTGTTATTTGTTGACACTAATTTAAAAACCCTCTGCCAGCATCTGCCTGAGGCTACGAGGTGGAAAGTCCTGAAGAACGTTTCCCCTTTAACTCAAGACTGCAAGTGACAAGTGTGTGAAGTGGTTGCTGACTGCCCAATAAGATCCTTGTGTCAGGACCTGAGGGATACTTGGGATTCTATGTGTGGCCTTTTCTCCTCTCACCATCCTCCACTTCGTTCATGATTCATTGAGAGAGAGACCTGTGGGGGGGGATTAGCGGCTAAAACCTTCAGACTTAACAAGCTATTTCTAATGGGACCACTTTCTAAGCTAATGTTCAGCCAACACTAATGTTAGCATACTAATGTTTAGTCTGGAATATAAGAAATTCTTATTCCACTGATACTTCATTAAAAGAAAGCAGCTGTTTGAGAGGAACCATCTGAAAATGATCAAAGAGAAGCTCACAGAAAAGAGATTTAAAAAACAAACACAAATATAAATATAACACAAAGATTTATTAAGGAAGCTCTTGAGATCCATAATTTGGTCCTTATTACACCCTGAGCCACAGCTGAAGCATCATATTAATTACTGGATAGCGTAACCACTTGTCAGCATGTGAGAAAGAAGTAGCTCCTAGTGGGTGAGAAATATAATTAATCCAATTGAAGTGATCATCAAAGTACATTCAGTTTGAGACACTGACCCTCCACAGGCTTGAAAGGTGGATGCATTTAGATTTAGAGGTGTTGTGCAGGACTACAGCTGCATGTCTCTGAATTATGATTTGTTTAAAGGTTTTCAAATGTCTGAAAATGTCAGTATTTGGCTGAATTGAATCTGTCTGAATTTACTGCTTTCAAATTTGGGTTTTCATTCACAGACTTGTTAACCCTCAGATTAAGTCATTCATTTTTTAACTACATATTCCATGAAGACTATCTTTGCTGGAAACAAGCTACAGTATTAGAGCACCTCAGATAAACAACTAACCAAAGCAATGAAATGTTGATTTCTAGATTATAATGTTACACATCATTAAAAAGACACAAATTGGGCTATTACAAAAAAGATTACGGCAGTGTTTCTAAACTGTCTTAAAGACTTTTTTTTAAGCACAACGCAAGCACATGTAAACACAGCCCACAGTCCTGGAGCCTTGAATAAAACTTTCCTGGCTGCAGTTTACTGTCCAACTGCGATGCCTGACTGTACGCTGAGACATGACAGCATTATGATAATGACAGTGAGAGTGTGCAGTATGTGTGTGTGAAATGGTCATCTCATAGACGCACCATGGGCCAGTCCGTGTGTGTGTGATGTGGTGTGCATGGGTGAGTACGTTGTTTTTTTTTTTTCAGAGCACAATAAGCAATTTAGGAATTCTGTGAATGCTGCCAAGTTAATGAGTTTGAATGACTCTGAAATATCTGATTAGTTTGGACACACTGCATACACATACCCTTGAGCTACCAAAGCACGCAGACATTTACACCTGAGACATAAAGATGCACAGGTAATAGTAAGAGATACAACTAAACATTTACAAGAGATAAGTCACACAATTTAAAAGAAGAAGGTTGAGAGGTTTGAGATAAAGAGGAAAATGTCCCATATTTACAGGTGAAAACATACAGTGGTGGTTTGGCCTAGTGTTTAAAGGGCTCCCCCTATAGAGGGTATAGTCTAGGCTAGACTTTATACCCCTACTTTGTACTCCCAACATTTACAGCTGTCTTATCGACAAATATGCCCACCTCAAATTTGACAGATGTATGGCTGAAAATTAGGAAATTTCTTTCTCCTGCTGTTATCCTTCCTCCTGGATTAAATTTAGTTTTCATCTACAGTGGTATCAAAAATATTTGTTGTATTTGCCTTCGTCAAAAGTCACAAACACAAACAGAAAAGCAACAACAAGATGGTTGAAACAACCAAAATCTTTAGTTGATGTAGTTTTAATTGACACTACTGACATTGGATAATTTCATCAATGACGTCATTTTAAGTCATATTGGTTTAAAAGTGATGCTACAACGTCAGTTTGTATGTATCTGGGTAAAAGCATTATACATAGTCTGTACGTTAAGCTCAGTCGTAGCCTGGGTCACGGACTGAAAGTGCTTCATTCTTGGGTCGCAGACTGAAGGTGCTTCATTCTTCGCTGTAAACAGCTCACTTCGTTTTATGAGGCTCATAACTGAGCAACCAAAAATGAAGATAAAAGCCTTAATATTGTCCTTGAGGAGAGACACTACTTAAAAAAAATCAATATAGCTTAATAGAAAATCCATCCAGTTATTGCATATAATGTAGAGTGTTGGTGCACTCTGACGTAAAACAGAGCTGTCTGTGGTGTTGAACATGAACCTCTGAGCTGACCTTGACTGATTGCTCCCAGACACAGCTACAAATATGAAGACATCATGCAACTGTCAGTCTGAAGCCTGCTCAGACCTGTCCGTGTGTGTATGAGTGTGCGTACTGAACACATCTATTTTTTTTTCAGTTTAATGTGTGTGTCTGCTTGCATGTGTGTGTCCATGCATGATCCTGCGATGTCCTGCTACCCAAGCCCTCCATCTCTGCTAGAGATGCCACACTGTGAATCACCAAGCAGGGCCATTACTCACCACGCCGGGCCCTTTCTAAATAACTTCATAAATATTCTATGTGCCGGCTCAAACAAGAAAGTCGCCTCACAGAAACAGATGCCATTAAACTCAGTGTTCCAGCAGAAACATAGAGACACAATTAATCTTTTAGGATCTGACGCAGGGCGAGGGTAAATGCAAGAAACAGAAAGGTTCTGAATTAATGGAAGAAGGTGATGGAGAGGGGAAACTCAGAGAGAGAGTGACACCTGGATAGTGTCATGAATTATGTAAAATGTAGCAGCACTGGCAGGTGATTCAGCCAAACAAGTTCCCTTAACCCTTTTCCTCCACATCACATCTGCAGTAAAATAAAATAACTTGACAAAAATCATGAAATAAATGCCAAAACATTTCAAAAGTAAGAAAACACAACATGGAAAAGCAGAATGGTAGAAAATCTGTTAACCTGTAAGATCACATAAACACCTGTCACAGCACAATACTGTTCCTCTGTCATTTAGCTAAAATGGTTTGATGCTTTCGCTAGTGTAATGTTGCCATTTTCGTCAAGTTCATGAGATAGAAAAAGAGAAAAATCAGTGCATGAAAGCATTAGAAAGGAATACAAGTCTGAGAGAGACAGATGTTCTTTAGACCTGCCGAGAGAGGTATAAAAGCCTGGAAGAGGGAATAAAGAAAGAGGAAAAATTAAGCTAGAAAGAGAGCTTGAAGAAGCAAAGAAGGGGAAGAAAAAGCAACTTCAACAGCTACCGGCAAATCCTGCATCCGTCAGGGTTTCATCCCCGTGAGAAAACATGGAATAGAGTGCCTGGCCTCTGTCAGAGCCACACCAGCATTTCACACAGACGGGGAGAGCAAATGATCCACTAAGATGTCACTGCCGTCACCATTAATCCACTGTCTCTTTCTTCTACTTTCATCCATGAAGGTTTGTAGGGAGAAGTAAAATGGGAAAAAAATTTAAAAAGCTCAAATGAACTGTTTTCCTGCACCAGGGATTGAGACTACTTTTATAGAAACCTTTTCAGAAAGACAGCCATGACTTTTTAATGAAGATCTGCAGAGTGCATGTGTTCTTGTTGCTTTAATGAAGCTCTTGGCGTCCATGAGCTGCTTGCCTTCACAGTATTCGTGCTGCATTGTGAATCATTTAAAGGGTACAGCTACCTTGGCAGCCACAGAACTTAGCTTTAGCACAGTTTGCTTTTCCTGCAGCAATTAGCTTATTCAAGAAAATTAAGGATTTAAAGCTGTTAGGTTACAAAATGCTAAAATTGATAAAGAGTCTACCCCCATGCTAATGGCTTCGTATGGCAGTAAAGATATTACAGATAGATACCACAACCAGATTGTGTGATGTGTCTTTCCTGCAGCCATACTGGAGCTACGGCTCAGATGGTTATGGCACTCTATGAAGGATGACAGAGCCAGATTGTCCTGTTCTACAAATTTTTAATGGAAGAAACCAAGAGACTGTTAATGACATTATTTTATATCAGACTAGCTACATAAATTAGTGGACAAAACAACAGCTGTCCCAGGGGAAACCATAACTTTTATAGCTCCCCGAGGTGACTAGCTGCAATAAAGCTCTTAAAGCCTGCCTCCTCCATTATAGCAGATGGAACAAGGGTTAAACTTTGAAATTAAAACATGTGAATTATATTTTTCTTAAACATGCTGTCCGTCATTATAGTTAGTTCTCATCATGTTGATCCTTGTAAGAATACATTTTTCTGAGAAGTTCAGTTTTTAATTAGTTATATGCTTTAAAAAAAAGTTTGACTGACAACTTTTTTGACAAATGTTTGATCCTGCAGCATTTCTTTTTTTTTTTTACCAGATTAGCAAAGTAGAAGAAGAACAGCAAGAGAAAACATGATTTACGCTGACACAAGAGTAATATAAATTTCCATAACCGTAGGTTTCCACAGTAACTCAACAAAAGAAAATGTTCTGCTGTGGATTATACTAACCTGAGGAATGCTTCAGGAATTCATCAGTTAGCTCAATGTGTGTCATTCCCGCCGAGACCAGCCAGATTGCTTATGCTCATGCCTTGGCTCCAGCAGTGCAATATGTCAGTGCCCATCAAGGCGGTATTTTGGCTTCATATCTCACAATGGGGGGAGATGAAGGCACATTGTCTGTTTCATATACAGCCAATGAACACTGATGGGTAAGTTACTAATGCTAACTTAAGCTAACCTATATCAGGTACAAAGACAAACATATTTACAATGGTAATGTACATGAAAGTCTTGGAATGGAAATTCATCAACTAGTTATGTAGACCTTTGTGTTGCGCAGTATTTACCTGATCACATTTATATTAGCCAAAGCAGTGATTTGAGCTAAATGCTACACCCACTTTAGGAAAATGCTAACATGCTTATACTCTGATGCTGTATTCAACTGGTAAAATGGTTATCATAATGTTGTCTCTTAGCCTTTCACATTTGATAATTAGCACTTAACATAATGTACAGCGGATGATTATTTTAAGCTCTGGAGAGTGACTCCTATAAACTGGGAAGAGAGAGCGGGGTACCACCTGCAACATTTTTCCTCAGGGGTAGAATGAATCAGAAGGTCTAAAACCCAGCTCTTATTGAATATTTAGCACTGAATATTGAATGCTGTTGAATGTTGAACGAATTATTTGTTTGTGATTAGCTGTGGCTGTATTATCTTTTAAAAAAAATAAACCCCAAAAACCTGGCACTTCTTCTGACACGATATGGCAGAACCTGTGGCCAATCAGCTTGAAGCACTTTGTCGCACTTACTAAGGTTTTTCCCTCCAGTCTAATTTCTTGCTTGTGTTGTACGTCACTTTGGACAAAAGCATCTGCTAAATTGTATTGTAGAAAGAACTGCAGAGTGGAAATTAACGTAGGCTGACAACTTCTGGCTTCTGGCTTCCAGCTTCTGGCTTGGAGGACTATAGCCTCTGTACCTAAAGCCGGCTTAACTGCTGAGCCAAACTGGTGCCCGTCTCTTTACTGATTTTGTCTTTTAAAGGCTTAAGGCTTTTTAACAGTCAAATGTAAAACTCACTTTGCTGGGGAAAATGCAACTAAAAGGGTCTGACACCTACCCTATGGCAGCTTTTTCAGGCATTCAAAAGTATCTTTATAGACACAACGATTTTTATGTTGATGGTCTTGTTTACTTTAGTAGATCATTAAAAGGTATTAGAATTTACTTCAGTTTGTCTTATTACCAGCAGAGAACTGCTTACAGGAGCTTTAATAATGGGTTGTTTTGTCATAAAATAAAGAAGGAATTCAGATTTTGAACTGGTTTATACATGCTGAGGGAGACATAAAGGTCTGTCACTTATTTCATAGCAATTAATCAAACAAGAATGTTAAATGTAGATATTCAAACTTAAGGGAAAAAAAACTTAGATGTAAAAACTGACATTAATGATGGATGAGTTACATTTATCTGAACATACTGTCCTTCTGTCAAGTGTTGTGTCATCTAAGAGGCAAAGCTGATCCAAGCTTGAACCAAAGCAGTACTGTTAATGTAGTCACATTAAATATGTGTACCAGAAGTGATCAGAGTAAGTGGGTTTCATCCACTGTGGACGTCAAGCTATATTGACATATTTCATCCTGGATTCAACACCCATTGGATTGACCCCTAATCACTCTGAAAAGAAAACCAGGGTTCTTTATACATAGATGGGGGAGGGGAAAAGCAGCTTGAGATATCAGTGTAAGACTTTGAGTTATTGGTGAAATAATTCATCACAGTCTATAAACTTATTCTGACTCAAATACCACGCTATCAAAACTGATAAAACCTTTCAGACACAGACACACCCTCCAATATCCTCATTTGTGCCAGGTATTTCATTGCTTCCCTGCTGAAAGGTCAGCACAATGATTACAGTCGGTGCAGAGCTGAGACTCATTTCTCTTCCTGCTCTCCTCTGGGGAAAATGCATCTTCATTCCCCTACATTACACACATACACACACACACACTTACATAGGTTCTCTAATAACCGCTCATTACTCACAAAGCTCTTACGACACCTGTCTGGCCCATGTTACATCCATCCCCCTCATACATTCATTAGTGTGTGTTAATTGACATGGGCTAATGGGGTGTGGATGAAAATGCACTTAGCTATGTATACAGAGTTGCTTATGACAACTCTTAGACACACTGGTTCCTCCCTTAAGACACACATGAAGCTCTGCAGTGTGCGATTCTGTACAAATATTTACTGGAATTGTGACAAAGACAGATGAGGACATCATGATTTGGGACGCAGTGAATATAAATATATCAGAATGTTGTCGTTCCTCTCCTGTCCCTTGAGATTTCCTGCAGGGGATTTGTTTCATTTTATTGCCTTTGCGTTTAATTTTAACTGGAGACGACCTACTTTATATACGTGAATCCTGATATACTTCAACCAGGTGTATGTATTGTTATTATGGCAGAAGACAGCATCTCATACAAATAAGTTATTTATAATGTTGATTATAGATTCACCTTTTTAAATTCCTATCCAATCCTCATCTCTCTCTCACACACACATATATAAACACACATACATTCTGTTCACAGCATCATAAATATTAAATGCGGGTTCAGTCTGCTGGACTAACAGCCTCTGTAAAGAGGACAAAATTCAGCTGCTGGGAATAAAGCGGCTCAGAGCTCTGAGTCAAGGTCACTGTGAGGATGCAGCTAAAGGATTCAGTCTGGCAGATACATTTTAGCATTGTTATATATCACATCCTTCATCTTTAAAAAATATAAATCAAAAAAGCTATTTATTATGGAAAATGGGGAAAAAAGATGGGCAGAATTTGTCAAAACTCTGATTGCATATTTGGTTTCTTTTGAGCAAGTTGTGTGAGAATTCTCCAACTGCCTCATCCCCATTTATTTGAATAAGCACCATTCTCCAGAACAAAGTCTTTTCACAATGACGATGCTCTGCATTCATTCTGGGGATTTAGCTCTACTGCATAAGCCCATAACTTCATGTTTAGAAAACCCTCAGAGATATAACTGCTTCTCTATTTTTGGAGTCTGTTTGCTTAATCTGCATTTTGAAGAGAATGTTGTTGAAGTGGTATTTCTAAGAGAGACTAAAAGGGAAGCGATTTCAGTCTGCCACAGGAGGAGATCAAAAGGGCATGTGCAGCAGAGCACATTTGGATAAAAACGAATGAGGCACTTGGAGAAAAACATGGGCACATTGAGGAAGAATATCACAGGCAAAAGTTGATGCACAAAAACACATGGATTAAATGAGAAAGAATCTAACAGTTAAATGACCAAAAACTCAGTCTTAAGGTACTTTCCTGTGTAAGAATGCCTGTCTGGTAACTACATTTGTTTTTGCATTGTTAACCTTGCAGACAACATTGCTACTCTTAGAATATGATATCTGCATTGCCTTTGTCCACTGTGTGTTTAGAATTGGACTGGGAGAAAGGTGGGGAAACTTTGCATGAGAGCAGAGTCTAACATAGATAAGAGCATATTAAAAAAGGACAGGAATATTGCATTATGCTTAGAAAACTAAAGAAAAGTATTACTTCACCTTCTTATCTTGGACTGAAACCTAGCCTATTTCTTTTATCAGCAATGTTAAGGACGGATGATAGAGTTAGGATGAAATGTATCTGCATTTTCAAGGGCAGACACTTTTGTTTTATGGAAGAAAGTATTTTTCCAATAGAGTAAGAAACCCTGCAGAGCAGCAAGGTTCGAATCCTCCATGAAAAAGAAGCCGTGAGCAGAGGAAAAGGGCACATCAGTTTGAAACTGAGCTAAGAACGTAGCCTCCCTCCCTACAGGGAGCAGCAGGGGTCAGTCTGAAGCGGGGCTGAGACCAACTCGCCCATTAAAACAAGTACAGACAAATGAAAAGGGCACGTCAATTTAGAGTGGACACAGGCACAGCATCTCTTTCTGTGCACACTGTTACCTCCCAGAGGCAGGGTATTAGGCTGAAAGGAGCTCGATGGGGGTGAGGTGCATCACTAAACTAAATAATGAACTCCTGACAGCACAATTACTGAGCATAATGGCTGCTTTCATCTGAACACGAAGTGAACGTGTGTATTCGTCTTAATAAGTTTGTGTTTATTTATCTTGGTGCAGATAAAAATAGTGATGAAGATGTGTTTGTCCAGACTTACGAAGCTCGCCCACTTTCATAATCTCACAGAGCATCTTGGTTAGCTCGATGCTGCTGCGGCCGAATGGACACTCGTGCTTGTCTTCTCGACTGCTGTTCTCCAGGACGATCTAGAAGCACAGACAACAAACGTGAGGACCTTAAGATCTCTTGACTTGTACATTCAGGTCAACACATTCTTATAAAGGCACCAGTACGTCCAGTGAAGAACCCATATACTGCATCTACAGTATAGTCCTTGCCGAAGGGGTCACTAACTTGACTCCTGGTCACGATCCCTTGCTGCATGTCATCCCACACTCTCTCTGCTCCCCACATTTCCGGCCACTCCTATATAAAGCCTCAATATTCTTGCAATTTAGGTGATTATAAAGATTATAGGTCTGAATGAAGATGCAGATTAAAGCCTCTTTGTGTTGAGTATTTATGTAAAATTGCATTGTGCTTTTTTTCATCCCATTAATGTCACCAGGTGATTGTGACATGCATTGCTGGCTGCTACAAGATGTTTTCTACAGGAGTGCCAAAGACAGCAATGCTTTGATCAATGAGGTAAGGGCTTTAAAAACAATATTGTTGAGACCTTAGAAGAGGTATACAGTCTCCAAATGCACTGTAGTTGTGGGTAAACATAAAATATATTTGCCATGATGGCTACTCAAAGTGAATTTCATTTCACCATAAACACATCCATCAAAGGGGAGACTATTAGTGATAATTTGACCTCACCTGAACCTCTAAACTTTCTGCTCAGAGGCCAAAAAACCTAAATAAAATCTAGACAGAAAAAAAGTCACTCTAATTATGTGGATGGAGGAAGTGCGCCATAAATGAGGCCATCAAGGTTCCAATCATTTCAACTGCTGACAGTTTAATTTGGGAAATTGGAGGCTGTGTTTTCTAATTCCCCTCTGTTTGACTGATAAGGACTGAGTTTTCACCAATAAGACATCTCTTTTCACACTTTAAGACCAGAAACTAAGAGCGATACATATTAACAGTATGTCAGATACACTGGTGAAAATATGGTATATTTTTGAGTGAAATGATTGAAATGCTGCATAAGTTTGGTCATGACAAAAACACTAATTGTAATAATAAAAGAGTGCTGGATAACTGCCATTCATTGAATTAGGGAGAAGAAACTCAAACCCATTGACCACTGAACCTGCTAAACATCATTCTATAAAGCACAGTTACTACAGTGATGAAAAGGCTTATGACACCGCTGCTCAGGGACTGACACCAAAAGGAATTGAATTTTGCAATTTCTCTGGGGAGAAAATTCCCGAAAGGTTGTAAGAGAAAGAACATTTTGGGTAGAGCAAGAAACTACAAATAACTAAATGAGCTGCAAGAAATAATATTTGATACTGTAAGTAGGAAGAGAACGTGACCATGAGAAGAATAACCCTGTAAAAATCAGCAAGCAGTGTGCATTTCTGTGTGCACTGGTGTGTCTCCATGTAGGTGTGTGTGCATCCTCACCCTGATGTAGGCGTCCTGGTGGTGCCTGGCAAAATACAACATGTTATCCAGAGCCAGCATGCCTGGAGGGATCTGAGTGAAATCCACAGCTGGATTCACATGATTCTGGGAGAGAGGGAGAGAGGGGGTGGGGGTAAGTGAGACATATCCTTCAAAAACACACAAAACCAAATCTCTCTTTATATATTACTTGTTCAAGTACCATGACAAATGTTCTTTTAAATAAGCTTCTTCGTACTTCATCAAACACTGACATGTTGCTGAAATATTCCTGCACATGTTTCTCTGTAGTAAGGCTACTTTAAAGTTGCAAATACCCAACATTTAAATAAAAAAAGCTCAAACTTGCAAAACAAGCCTACTTCCTTAGCCTCAGTACCACCCCCTCCCATGCCCTCTAAATATTACATGAGATATGCTGATTAAAGCTGCGCGGCTGTCACAGTTTATCACACTTAATTCCCACCAGATATTTTAGAGAATTCACTCGATTAAATCCACAGATACACATGCAAACACATCAATCTGATGCTCATCTTGAGTATAAACGAATGAGACAGGATGTTAAAGTGGAGAGCGGCAGGAAGAGGAGAGAGGGAAACAGAGGATGAAAGTGGAATAGAGGACACTGAGGTCTAGCTTGTCAGTTTTGTAATTCTGCCTAACGGGAAGCAGACTTATAGGCTTAAAACAGAAACAGGCACCCAGGCACATACACATTTAAAAAAAACACCCTCATTTGAAGAGTGAAAAATATTCCTGCATGTGCAAAAAAATCCCTTCTGTAAGACTCTGAAGGTATTAGACAGGGAACAAATTATTTAAGCTGAGATAATGTCCATCTAGAGAATTATGGTGTCTGTGTGTCTGCAAGCGGTCTGGTGTGGAAAGTAGACTGAGGATTTTAAGGTGGGTTTTCTCCACATTAGCAGAGACAAGGCAGCACAATTGTCCTTATCAGTACAGAGCACACCGCAGAGGGAATGTGGACGAGAAGATCCCTAAAAAAACTCTGAGCTTATACTAAGACACAGAGGGGTTGGTTCAAGTTCTCCTGCTATAGTTGGACTGTTTCTAAAACACAAAGAAGCACACTCATATATACAGTGTATTCAAGAATGCATGCAGGTAGGGAAATGAAAGAATGAGGAAATAAGTTGTGAAAATGTATTTTTAGGAGAGTGTGAGAGAGAGGTGATTAAGAAGCCTGGAGGAGGAAATGCAGTATAATTGGATGTATGAGAGGGAACCAGGGTTGATATCCATACAAACAAAGATAACTCCAAAACAAATGCATTTTCATATGTTCTAACAGTTGCATCATCATCATATACTTTTTTCAAATTTAAAGGGACAGTCCTGATTTTTTGACGAGGGATTGTTTGAGATTCTTGTCACTGATGAGTTAATTTCTCAAAAGAAAATAAGTTTAGCAGAAGTCAAAACAATTATTAAATTCTGATGATGACCCAGTAGATTTTGAATTTTTCAATAGAGATGAGTCATGATTCTCCAATATTCTAATATCTGTTAAATAAATAAAAACCCTGAATAGTTCATGTGACTATTATCTCATTCTAAAAGTATATCTATTCAAAGTTTTTTTCCAGTGCCTAGTTGTGTAACTGCCAGACAGTGGCTGTAGCACATCTGAAAGCTGTTTCCTAACCACCATTAATTAACAACAGAAAAAAAGCAGGTGTGGAGCTGGGAGATTCAGAACTGGGGAAAATTGCAGAGACTTCTGCAGCCATCAAAGATTTCTGCATGTAACTAGTGTATCTACAGCCACTATTCATGGTCAGGGGTCTCTTTGCCCTTATGTCTGCATGTGCTCACAGTGGGGATGAGACTATTTGAATAATCATCAAATACCAGTGGTTGCTTGAAATGCCTCTTTTCTAGTTCATTTCTGGTAAATGATGGGTTTAACAATGTTTTACATACCCTTGGTGTCCTGTTGGTGTATCCATGTATTTCATTGTCTTTTAAACATCTGCCTATGTGCTTATGCTTTCTAGCTGCAAAAGAATAAATCCCCTCGAAGACATAGTTGAAGTTTCCTTCATTAGATTGTAATTACCTATTTGGAGAGTCAGCAGGAGTATAGACATAGAAGTTAAGCTATGCACCCCTGTGGACTGGGGTTGGAGCAAAACATACTTTAGCTTCTTAAAACAGGGCTGCCAGAAGAAATCAATATCAGTTCAAGAGTACACTATATTTTGACTTTCACTGCTTCACCTTATCATCAGACAGCCCTCCCCTTAGGCACCAAATGTTTAACTGTATAACCTTGAAACTCGACATGACCTGAGTTTTAATAAGTTTCCCATATAACCCCACTAAAACTCTGAACCATCCAGTTAACAATCAGGGCAGAGACTAATTCTTGGCATACCTATCACTAAAGTTTGACCTGGTAACAGTCAAAAAAATCAATACAAACTTGGCTTACAATTAACTTTGAGCTGTTCTCTCACACTAATCACACTTTGGGTTTAATTTGTGACTCTTTGGAAGCGCCCTGACCCACATTTTAAGAAATTAAACACCAATGTATGTTAAGTAGCAAAAATCCACTCCATTTTCAGCAGTTCGAACATTAAAGTGTTGTTTATGCACAGATGTGATGGATAATCCCATAAGGTCATCCATACGATTATATATAAAACATTTTATGGCTAAAAACAATTTTACAAGGTAGAGGAACTTCAAACAGAAAAGGATGACTGTTAAAAGCAAATTTTTTTCGGTGCATACCTAAGCAGAGATAAATCACTTTTCATATCAGTAATATAATGTGAGGGAAAATCATATCCAATAAACAGCCCTGGGGCCTTTTATTCACTGTCTCTCCCTCTCTCCCTCGTTTACACAAACACACCCACACAATAAGGACTGAAGTCTGAGAGTATTTCAGTCATACACACAGCCAACTTACAATGAATCCAAGCTTTTTGTAGTCGCGGGTGTACATGGACTTTCGTTTCTCGATGCTGCCGCTGTTGTTGGGCTCCGATTCCACATCGAAGGCTATTCTCCGCAGCTCAAAGATGATGTCCCTCTGAGCCTGCACACACAGAGAGGAATATATTAAAATGCTGCTCATAAATCCATCTGCCTTTTCGTCCAATCGCCCTTTTGTAATTTAGAAATGTTTTGCTATCCGGGGGGTCTTGCAGTGCAATCTGACCATTTCTGTCCTGTTTTTATCTCTGTGAAAACTAGATAAATGTTTTTTAAAATCTGGAAGGATCAGGCCCAAAATGCCCATAAGCTGCTGAATAAAAGATTCACGTTTTTTTTTCTCTCAGCAGCTACACCATGGTTGTATATGATGTTGAAGGATTCCATTACGGCATGTGCCTCCATTTTTCCAGAAGAGGTTTTTTAAGTGACTACTCTCCACACACTTGCAACATCTGAGGATGTGTAGTGTAAGCAAAAGTTGAATGGGCATGATCTGATTTCTTCCTATTGCATCTTGAAAAAGTTTCCTGTTAAATGATAAGTCTGGTGGTGTTCTGTATTACCAACGCCATAGAGCTCAAAACCTGTTGCACTGGGTTACATGCTTATTTATTATGATAAACAGGACCCCTGATTATTGTCTTTTTGCATGCAATGCCAAACAAACAGTGCTTCTGCCAGAAACACTCAAAAAAGTATAATTCCCCAAAAATAGACCCCAACAATGAAACTATTCCTTTATATGAGTTTGATGTTTGCTACAAACTATGATGCTGTCTGTTTCAGAAAATAAAAGATTCCCAAATTAAGCTGAACATTTGTCATATTTGTATAGGAATAAGACCCTTGAGTAGGAAAAATGCATGTTTTGACAAGAGCATCTGAAATGCCAGGGAAGTTTAGAGGAACTGCATGTAAGACAAATTTGGAACTTATTAAATCTAACAAATATACAGTTTTTCCATTTAGCTGTGATATACCATGTCACTTCATTTTGTAAAGTGGTATATTACAGTTGCCAATTCTGTCCATCAAGGTGGTTTTCAATGTACATCAATGTAAAATCCTATACAACATCACTGTTTACAAATTCAGCCTAAAGTATGAAGTTGTACTCTCAAAGGGTTTTGTTTAGTTTGGGTAAGATTATCTTTTTTTAATGAAATGCCATCTTACCTCCCTCAAGTTACAAACAGAGTTACTATGTTAATGCATTAACACATGCGATTAAACTCGAGACCTTAATGAGTTCATTTAAAAACAAATTAATCAGATGACTTTCCCGCTTTAAATGCAAACAAACATGAAGCCTCATTTACCTAAGTTAGAGAATTACAAGATGATGTGGTGCAGACTTGGAGCACAGTAGTGAGACCGGCGCTTGTGTTGCTGAATGGTAGACAGTGAACAATCGGTCCATTATGGACTGCTGTGGTGACGTGATATAATACTGTGTTGCATCATGAATCATGAATGCATCATGAATCATGAATGCATCATGATGCTGTTCCTCTACTGTTCTATGGATTATCTGTGAAATGTAATAACTACGCAGCAGATTTGAGTCTCTTTTTAATGTAGAAACAGACAAAAGATACGTGTTTTTTTAACTTTAAGATTCCAGTTCTGAAACATCTGTCTCCTCAGTAAACTCAGGGGTCACTACTATAATGCGACAGGCTGCTATTAGTGTCCCCTGCATTTCAATGTGGCACATTTGACATATTTTATGATATTTCTAAGTACGAGTACTTCTTGCAGTTACTGATTTTGATTACTCACAGCCTTACATCTTATTGATAAAAATTCACTTAAAGAACTGCAGTTCAACTTTTGGGAACAGGATATATTTAAATATTATGATAACAAACTTAGCAAGACTATCCCTTACCACCTCAGTCTGAACACAGCTAATATGTGACAATCGTGTGTTTGTTCAACAGTGCTTTGAAGATGACATCCCCTCCTTTCTTTTTCTATGATCTACCCATTTGCCAATCTTTTATCCATCCATGGCTCTATTTGTCACCCAAAGACTCCTATCTTCATCAGTTACACTTCACAGTCCCCCACCTGGTCCTGGGGATCCATCTTGGTCATCATGCGGTCCTCCAGCAGGTTGAAGGTGAGCACCTGCAGCACATACAGCTGGTGGGCCATCTCATCATTGATGGGTGTGGGACTTCGGATCACGCTCTGCAAGGTGCAGAGGACAGAGGATAGAGAGAAGAGAGAGAGAGGGTAAGACAGAGAGTGAAGTGGAGAGAGACGTGTTAGATTTCCAATGAGAGGGTGAAGGAGAGAGATGACTCGGTTTTGGGGTTAAGAAAGATGAGACATGGATTTTCAGAGGAAGACGGTGCAGATAACAAAGAGGAATAAGAGGATTGGGGAGAAAATTATGAGGATTAGAGAGAATAAGTTTGATGATGAAACAGGGGAGGGAGAAATTTGATTGAATACAATGAGAGGGTGAAAAACAGAAAAGGGAGCACAGGTGTGAGAAAGTAAGTACAGTAGATAATAAGCAGCTTTGTGAGACAGAGGCAGAAGTGTCAGGTGTCATTTTTATATTTCTTATATCACTCTAGTGCAGAGGAATAAACCCCAAGCAGAGATACAAATAGAGAGAAGGAGACACAAAGACAAAGGGACTCACTGGAGAGGTGATGAAGAGAGGGGCATTGTTAGACTTACACTGAGGATGATGGAGCGCAGCTGTTTTTGGGCAAGAATATGGGCCATCTCCTATAGAGCAGGTAAGAAAAGGAGGGAGAAATAGACACAGAAAGAGTTTTGAGGAGAGAGAAACAGAAAGAAAGATAATGATGAGACACAACAATATACCAACAAAATAAATACATTTTCAGTGGTTTTCTATGTTTCATGAAAAATGAATGAGAAATAAAAAAAGAACATCCATGGCGCACTGCAAAGTCAGCAGCAACAGGCTGTGAAAAAATAGAAAGCCATCCCAAAAAGAATCTTAAAGAAGGGGATACTGGATGCACTTACTGATGTCTTCTACAGTGCAAACTACAAAAGTGTGCTAAATCAAGCGTGCACTTACTGTCAGGGGACAATTTAGGATGTCCACAATGTGCTCATCAAACTACCATATCGTGTGCAGTGAGGAGACAAAGTCAAAGACAGAGAGACAGAGAGGGTGAGTGAGTGGATGAGGAGAAAAAGAGTGTCTGTGAGGAGGTAAAAAAAATATCCGTCAGCAGTGCAGCTGGTGGGGGGAGAAAAAGGGGGAGGCAAGGGAGTTAGCAGAATGATGGGAGACTGGAGGGTCATAACAATAGCTTTTCTGATGGTTGAGTCTTAACCACACTCAGAAACACACATAGAAGTGCTATCTTGTGTCTGTAAGAGACACTATACAATTAGCCCCTTGGATGTTTTAAATGGAGTCATCTGGGTAGAATCGAATTTGTCTTTCTGGACAGGTGCTGTCCCACAGCGCCACATCTTAAAAAATGTCTATCCGCAGAAATGTAAAAGTCTGCATCTGAGCAAAGGAAGAAAAAGTTAACTAATCACCAAAATCAAAAAAGGGGAAACAATAAAGCTGCTCTAAACTGCTATCAATCAATCACATGAATCTGACTCAAGCAGACCTCTGAGCACAACAACATCTAAGAGTGCTTGGATCTGTATGCAGTGCTGTTGCTGTGTGGCTTCTTTCTGCATAGCGTGCCTTCAAACTTCGTATGCTGCATCCCAGAAAAGCTGTGGGTTAGCTTCATTCATTATTAATGTCACAGCACATCTCTGGACTCTACAGTGCTGATACAAGACATCATGTGACTGACTGCAGGGCAGAGCCTGACATAGGTGTGGGAGAGAGAGGGACAGAAAAATGAATACGCCACTTCTGTAAGGAGGATCAGAGAGATAGTTACAGAAGTGAGATATTGGGAGTTCTTTGAGCTTATATCAGTGTTTATTTATTAGATTTGACTCTTACGCTTTACCAGAGATGTATTTGAAAGAAAAGACAGAAAAATACATAACAAGTAGACCGTTACAAAAATGCTTTGAAAACACGTAAATATACCATGTAGAGAATCATGAAAATGATGCCCAGTACAACATGTGCCCTACTCGTGAAAGAGCTGTGTATGCCTTACCAGTCTCTTCTCCTCTGGAGCTTTAAGGAAGAGGGCATTTATGACAGCAATAGTGTAGGTCTGAATGTCTTGATCAGTTCTGAAATTGAAATAAATAAATAAATAGAACAATTAACAACTATATCAAATGTATTTGCAACAATCTGTTTTTAGTTTGTTTCTAACGCATCTATAAAGGTAAAAGAGACATTCAATGTTTTAAATCAACATAATTAGGGTTATTTCATTCAGTCTGCTGATCTGTTTACCCTTGAAGGTGTGGGGTGAGCTGTCCGATGGTGATCTCTTGCGCCACCTTGTGGTAAAGATCCTGACTGTTGAGCACCATGGACTCCAGGATGGCCAGAGAGCGCTGCAGCACGGCTGTGTCTGTGGCCTTGTGCACATAGCTTGCAATCTGCAGGGGGGAAGGAGCAAGAGAGGTGAGGAGATCACAAAAGACAGAGAAACTAAGATGTAAAGAAGGAAAGGTTCAAATAAAACAAAACCAGAAACCTGCCATCATCTTATCTCCAAGGTGTCATAAGAAATATCCTGAAAAAACTGAAATATAGAACTTAATTTACATCACATTTAATATATTTTTCTATTAGACTGAGACATCGTACCGTATCCTGGTCGATAGTGTCTTAAAACAGTACACATTTTTTCTACTGTCTGTTGCAGAATTTCATTATTATTATTATTATTTGATAATCCTATAATACAACTTTGCTTTCATTTGGGGCACTTTCTACACTGATATGTGATTATATATATTCTCTGGAGCAGTGTGCTATTAGCAAAGTGAGTTGTATAGACTATTCATTAAAATCTTTTGTATTGTATGATCTATGATCTTTAATACAAAGTCCTTGTTTGCTTTGTGACTTTATCACAAGAGAATACTCAACGTTCAACCTTGTTTTCATCACTCATAGAGATGAATTAAGACTTATGCAGCTTATTCATACTGTATAAAAGTGGTATAATAATGCTCCTCTGATATCCCCGCCCTTTGTTAAATGAGACTTTTCTTGGCTGACCTTCTTGATGAAAGCCACAGAGAAAGTGTCCCAGGAGACAATGCCGTGGTCCATCAGCTCCACGAAGGCCGTCAGAGTGAAGGACAGCAGGTCTCCAAAACTACATGACAACACACACACACACACCATAGAAAACCTCTCTTCAACAGATGGCTTGGACAAGTATATGTAGCTGCAAAGCCCTGGCTTGGCTTGGATCATAGCGAGGAATGAGCGGTCAGCAGAGACAGAGAGAGGGTTGGCGGGGAGAGGAGAGGGGACAGGAGAAAATAAGTTTAATGCTGCGGCCAGGCTTGCTGAAGAAGAGAGACAAGGACAGGGAGAAATGGGAAAAGAAGTTTGCAATGCAGCACACAGACGGGCCTCCGAGAAGCAGCAGGGGGCTGTCAGAGGGCCAGCCAGAGCCGGTCAGCAGTACAGAGAGGAGTTCAATCAGGATCAAAAAAGCTATGTAATAGAGTGAAGTCATGCAGTCACATATATCAGGAAAATAAAACTCTGCAGAGTCACAGGAGGCCGAAGCACGGAGGACAATTAACAGCTGTGAAATCCAAGCTGAATACTGCTGTGACCACTTAATGAGAAACCATATTGGAAATTTGATGTTTTAACCTGCACATCACACTTGTTCAAACTGGCTATTTTGAAAGCATTTTCTATCACAGCTTTCAGATGGCTTATGGATTTTGTAACACTGACCTCTACTGCTTCAGACTGCTACTACAACCAGTCTGCACCATCAGTGTTTTAACTGTTCCAGCTGCATTTTATCCACTAAATATTAGACAAAACATGTTTTTTCTTTCAGATCTAATATTTAAAACCTAGTTAAGATCTGCTGATGCATCTTCAGAATTCATAATACATTTTAAGTTCAAGAAGAATGTTCAAAGATAATGCAGAGGTGTTTGCAATCAAATCAGGAAATACAATCTAAATGATAAGTGGATAAGGATGTGGGTTTTGGGGACACAAAAATTCCTGAGACTGTTGTGCTTCTGATTTACACCGAGTATGAGGCACTACAGGAGCACGAACGTCCTGCCTTTAACTGGTAATTTGCGTTGTAAAAGGATGAGTGTTGATGCATGGTAGCTGTTTAGTTTACAATCAAATAGACTTAAAAAATATTTTGCAGGTGGAGCTGGGCATTAAGATGACTCACAGTTGTTACCTAAATACTGCTAGATGGATTTGAAGAAAACTGACATTAGAAGATAGATTAGTTAAGGTACATAGAGCAAAGAAAACCTCATTAATAGACAGATGGATGATGTTCTTGTAGTGAAGGAGGCCCATAAAGAAGAAGAGAAGGCAAGAAAATTACACCATGAAGAAAGTCAACAGACAATCGAAAGCCAAGATTTAATTTGGGTTTCTGACTGAAACTAAAAATAATTTGTAATAACTGAAAACAAATTTTAAAAATTTTAATTATCGTATTATGTATCTGATGGTTAATCTTGGCTCTCTTTCAGTATGTTGAAGAATTAGGAAATTATTTGAGTCTGTCACCCAAAACCACATGCAAAAGAATTCAAAGAGCAACCCTGATTTCAGAATAAAAGCTTGTAAGTGGCTGTGTTATACTAATTTTCCATAAAGCACTGGGGCCAGAGTCTTGATCATGCAGACTCAAAACAGCAGGTTAGGAAGAGCGCAGAGCCAATGAGGTAACCCAGCTAATGGGGAAAGGGGAGGGGGCTTACCAGGGCTTCATAATCTTCTGTAGTTTCTGATAGCGCCTGCAAAGATTTGAGAAACTTTGGTGTCAAAGGTGGAACACAAACAATGAAACGTTTCCGTTTTAGACGTCAAAGTGCAGGGAATGACTAACATCTTAATGTTGCCATTCCTGAATGCTTAAATGTTCCTGAAGAAAGAAGAGTGTTATATTCGTTACTTCATGAAAGTGGTATAAAAAGATGGACAAAAATATATGGATAAAAAGTGAAAAAAAGTTTGCAAGTAGATATAATAATGCACAGAAATTCAACAACACTTTCATATTTCATGAAAGATGAACAACAATCAATTCTGTTCACCTCAAAAGCCTTGAGTGATAGGTGCACTGGGATGAAATAATGTCACCTAAATACCACAAAGAGGAGAACACGCTCTTCTCTTCTGCCTCACATTTAATTTCAGCAGTGTTAAATGTAAACTGCTGACTGCACATCCTTATATAATGTAGCATTGAAGTTATATGCAAAACAATACAACATTGCACAATAAAAAGAATGTGTAACAAAGTGTGGTTTTTTTTGCTGTAGAGGAACCAAAATTCCTCCACACCTTGATTTAAAAATAACTAGAAGTAGAAGTAACACCTCCTCTTCATAGACAGCTTGAAGTTGTACTGCACATTCTGAAAACCCACTATATCTAAGCACATCACATGTAACTTGATTGATGTTCTCACCAGTAGAGGGCGATGTCTGCTTTTTAACTGCTGAAGCTCACGTGGGCAACAACAACAACAACATAAGCAGCAGCAGCCGGCCAACTGATTTCCACATGAATACAATACAGCGTCTCTGGCAGATGCATTAGATCACAGCACTGCTCTGCCCTCGAGAGTCTCCAGCGCTGAACCTCTTGAATAATTACAGTAAACCAAGTCAGTTGGCAGGCGCACTAATGAGCACATGCGTGTTTGTGTGAGTGTTAGACACTGATACCTATCTGTATGTGTTTCATAAGCTCCTTCTCTTGAGATGGAAATACAGCTCTTTCTCTCTCTCGCTCACAGATGCCACTTTTAAACTCTCCAGAACTGAATAGTTGATGTGATGGTAATTTACATAGAAACATATTTAATGAAGGAGCCAGAAGCAGAGCAGTCAACATCAGTGCTGCGACTGCTGCAGCAAAAGATCCTTCAAACAGTGTCAAATATTTGCCTATTTGAACAGTATATGCAAAAAAGGAGAGGGTTCAATGACTTCCTGTCAAATAGAGAAAGTGGATGTAATACCAGAGGTGGTGCTGCCTCAAAGACAGAAACAGGAGATAACGTGGTTTCTGCTGAGGAGGAGATATTAAATAGCTGACCGCAGTGTGACCCTTTATGTACATGCAGAGTAGTGAGCACTGCGCTGTAGTAGGAGTATATTCTGACTTAATTAAGCATACTCTCATAACATGATGTGTCTTGGATCAAGTTCATTTTCCTTCAATCCACCTCTTCTCTCTCTGAGTAAAAAGAGTGAATAATGAGCGCTCCATGAGGCAGAAAACGAGAGAGTGCCCTTCTTGCCAGTTTGAACCAAATGCCTGCACGCATGTTTGCACTTCTACTGTACTTTTCCTCTGGGTTTTTACAGTGTCTGGAGCGCCACACACACACAAGCATATGCATACACATATGCATACGCACACGCACACGCACATCCCACTGGCATCATGGCTGAGAAATTCCACCTCAGCGAATGAAGGTCCTCACTTAAACCTTCAGTTTGAGACGGACTCCAGGGACCCTCACACTAACATACATGCACACACACAAAGATAGATTTTGGTTCTGCTGAACATTCGGAAAGAGTGCTGTCCTCTCTCTTTTTTTTGTGTCATATCTCTAAAATGGTCAACAAAGGTGAACAGGAGCTGCTGGGCATGTTCTTCACAGGCCACTTCTTCTCTCCCTCAGCAGTAACACACTTGGCTGACACCTTTAAAATGTGTGTGTGTGTGTGTGTGTGTGTGTGTGTGTGTGTGTGTGGGGGGGGGGGGGGGGGGGGGGTTACAGCCCTTCAAGATCTAACGCAGATAGCTGTCTTGGCTGTGCCGCAGGATTAACTAGAAATAGGGCCCTCACAAAAATGTCATGAAAAGTAACAACATGAAGACCTCAACGCATCAGGGCAGCACTTTTCTCTTAGTGCATATCCCAGGTAAAGATTCTCTTTAGCACTCAAAGTGACTCTAGGTACTGATAACGAGCTGATACTGCCAGTGTAGCAGAGGCAATAAAATTCTCAAGTATGTTGAACTACACTCATTTTCATAACAGTTATCTATAGAATGGAGCTATAACCCCTGAAGTAAAATCAAGTGAAAGCTATGATAGAGCAGATCAGTGAGCTGCTTATACTTAACTAATTAGAATGCACAGTGCAACACCAAAGACCCACTGAGATTTACCCTGATATCACACCTGTGTAGATGGGATTAAATTCAATTAAACCTAACAATATTAGAAATGTATTCAAATTTGACAGATGAATCGCTTTATCTCAGCTGAATATCAGCTTAGAGTTTTACACTGCACACTCTACTTAGAGTCTTAGAATTAACTTACACAAATAAATCATGAGCGCACTCCAGGAAATTGTTGAATTCTTAAAAATGATCTTTCAACCCTTTACTGTTCCTTTTCTCCCAAATGAATCCCACAAAGAGAGATGAAGAAGAACAAAGTACTCCAGTGACAGAGCAAACACTAGCTGGTAAAATGGACTTACTCTGTGCCGCTCTCCACCATCTGAGTGAGCAGTGAGATGCCGTCCAGGTTGATGAACTCCTGAGCGAAGGTGATGTCCCGGGACGCGTTGGCCAGGTCCTTCAGAGACTCCAGCTTGGCATCCATGCTGGATGACTGGATCCGCTCGTGAAGCTGGACCGCAGTCTGGTACTAGAGTGCACAGAGAGGACAGGAAGATGTAGGAAGATGCAATAGAGTGCAATAGATCATGAATATACTGTATTTATAATAACACATTGGAAATTGTATAAACACAATGAAACAAGTAGTTTTATGAACTTAAAAAGACACTTTGCAGGGAACAAAAACTTACAGGAGAGGTGGTCAAGCGCAGGATGGAGCCATTCTTAATGTCATTGCGGTTCTGTGGAGTTTACCAAAATAAAAGATGACATTAGTAAGCACCAGGATGCTTTTTATTTTGCAGACAGGAAGCAAAAGCAGAAAACCAAACCTTTTCAGTGATGTAGAAATTTGTGGCGTCAGCAATCTGCAGAGCAAAGTTTTCATGGTTCCCCAATGACCACCTAAAAAGACGGACACATTGCATTATTAGTATTAAAAGTGCAAAATAACGCTGCTAAAATTTATGTGAGCATTTCAAGTCTAAATACGTGTTGCTGCAAAAAAGCCAGTGCAGACTCACCCCTCGCACACTTCTTTTATGATGGCTGAAAGAGGCTTTTTCTGTGGAGAAAGACAGAACTAGACTTAGTGATCAGTCCAAGCCTGAGCTCCTTAAACAACAGAGTGAGCTGCAGTTACTTCATATGACAGGACTGCATTGCACAATGAGAGACTGTTCTGCAGGAGACTGAACCTGACAGTCCCACTCCTGGTGTTGGATCATCGATCATCTGTTGTTTTGTTTTATTATAGGCATTGTCTGTGAAACTGAAGCACTGTACTCCACAGTGGTGGGAAGTATAATGAAAAACCTTAACTGAAGAACTGTAAAAAACAAAACAAAAAAAAAACCAAGTATTAACAATTTCATTGTGGACATTCTATAAAAGCAAATGTGTGAAGCATTTAAGGGATCATGGGAAATTTGATTACTGCCCCAAATGGTTCTACCTGTGTGTGTTCTTTTCCTCCTTGGGTGTCGATAAGTGTAGGAAGAATAGTAAGAGTCAAATGCTGGTAATTGAATATTCAGATGTTTACTGGAAGTCATGGAAATGGTCAAAAACAGTTTGAGTATATCATTACTTATTTCAGTTAATAGTTTGTATGCATATTTTGTTGTTTGGCATGTTTCCTGGTTGCACTGGTTAATAAATGAATATTGATGGGCTTGTCAGCTAAGTATCCTTAGTCTGGCTACATGATGTGTGCTCTTCTTAAAACTAATTTTTTCAGACCTGATTTGATATCACCATTTTATCTGCATTTTTAATGTAACTAAATTAATTTGATGTAGTTAGTAATCTATTTTATTATTTTTTTCACCCTTTTGTAAAATAATTTCAATGCCCCTAATCTATTTATTTGTTCACATGACCTCCTCTGATCCCTTTATTGGTCTCACTTATTTACTTAAAAACCTATTTATCTATTCATTAATGTATTCATTATTCATCTGCTGGCCCTGATAACATCTTATCCAGCAGTCAATGTTAAGAATTTTAAAGTGTCTTTTCTCAACACTGTGCCAATCATATTTTTTTCAAATCATACAGATATGATTCCGTGCACAAAATCACACACAAAAACACACACACACAAAACACACACACACACACACACACACACACACACACACACACACACACACACACACACACACACACACACACACACACACACACACACACACACACACACACACACCACACTTCAGTGAGCGTATCTATAGAGGCACAATGTATAGAGTGCTGTGGATGATAAGATTGTCTTTAACCTGAGCAGCAGAGAGGAGCTTCAAAGAGCACGAGCTCCAGTGATGAGGACTTACACAGATAAGATAATGGAGGCAGGATTGTGGGCATATATGACAGGGAGAGAAAGGCAGAGAGATGACAGAAGGAGATGGGCGGCTGTTATGTGAACAAAAGAGAGAAGAGAGGATAAAAAAGTGAGAAATAAGCAAATTGAATAAGATGAAGGGAAAACAACAGCAAACACAGGGGGGAGTGGACGATACCAGAGAGGAGGAGGGCTAAGAGGAAAGTAAAGAGCTAGAAAAACACACACATAAGACAGGACAAATACAGAGAGAGAGAGAGAGAGAGAGAGAGAGAGAGAGAGAGAGAGAGAGAGAGTGTGTGTGCGTGTGTGTGTGTGTGTGTGTGTGTGTGTGTGTGTGTGTGTGTGTGTGTGTGTGTGTGTGTGTGTGTGTGTGTGTGTGTGTGTGTGCGCAGTGCCAGCCTGTAGCCTGAGTATGTACCCTCAACACTTCTGTCTGTCTCCTTCAGGCTCACTGGGACATACAGCATGAGGTGAGACTACAGTTACACACACATATACAAATACACACAAATGTCCTCTACAAGGCACTCACTACGAAAAAGTGGAGTATGTAAGTTTAAAGTAACTATTATGGGATGTTTAATGCACTCATGATTTAAAACAACCATACAAATTTGAAATAAAAACCAAAAAAAAAGCTGATAACATATATAAAAATCAATAGTATAATTTAAAAACATGAGTGCTCTTGAAAATTTCAGTCTAATACAGCTAATGATCATTTTCATTAAGTTCTACTATGATTTCTTTATGAGAGCACTATTAATAGGGTAAAACTATCAAAGAAATAGCAACGGTTAGCCATACTTAAAAAGGCATTAAAGCACTTTGCATTGCTTTGAGCAATTCCCTTTCTCAATCATGATCAAAGCTTTTCCCTTTTGAAACTGTATGAATAATCAAGCAAAACATTAAACTGTTATAAATTATATACAGGGTTACTAAGATATGTGAGAAAAACTTTGTATAATTTTTCATGAGGACAAAAGCAGAAATAATAAGAGCTCTGAGCACAACTCTTTAAAAGTCTAACTTCAGGTCCCATCTCTCCTCAGCTGAATATTGTACAGAATGTTTTCCTGTGCTTTTCCTCTGAAGATATTTAGCTGGTTTATCATCACTTTAGGCCACTTCATAAACATCATACACATCATTTATAAGAAGCTTTAATCATAATGACTTTATTTCAAAACCCATAACATGATATTTCCCAAGTCACCCATTAAAACACCTCTCTCTTCTCTTCCTCTATCTGTATGGTTTTCCTCATTACCCCTCAAATCTTTCTTTTCCCTCCCACCATCCAGGAGTTATCACACCTCCATTATCTACTCTCACCTCTACTCCATCTATACTCCCATCACATCTCCCTTTGCCTTACTATTATGTGCACTGTAATCCCACTGTATCTGTAAAGGATTACAACAGCTGGTACAGTGTTTGAGTAGTATTTGATGTTGTGTGTTGCAGTCTATGTTGCATGCATATTTGAAATGCCAACTTTGACCTACATTGAGCTACTCAATGAACTGTCAAAGAGATAGAGTTGAGGCAACCTTTTTGTCTCCTGGCAAGCAGCTATGATGCATCCACAGCCACGCCCCTTATGATGCATATTAATGCATAACTCTGAGCCTTAATATTGTCAAAATTGATGAGTTATGAAACCTTTTCATCTCCCCACAGTTTAAACAAGTAAAGGAATGAGCTATTCAGGCCAGAGCAATGTTTGTGTACCAGGCTGCTGTAAAAACTGCTGCTTTAACATGCATGTTAACGGGGATTCCTTTGCCATTCAAGCCAGCCAAGCAGACACTTCAGGAACAGCAGACTTTTGCTCCTCTGATATATTCTTATTTCTTAACTTCAGTTATCAACCCTGACTCAACGTTCCCCTGTAACTTTAAGGAGAAAAACACTTAATTTCTTCATCGTCAAGTCCTTTCACTTACTAAACTAACAGACTTTCCAAGAAAGCACTTAAATCTCGTCACAGAGTTTTATTTTAAAGTGAACTATTAAAGAAAGATCAAGGATATATAATAATAATAATAATAATTATACATTTTATTTATATAGCGCTTTTCAAAAACTCAAAGACACTGTACAATTGTTAAAATCAATACAAGCAAAATAAACAAATAACAAATAACACAGATCAAACAAAACAACACAACAGTACAATCACAAATGAAAAGCTAACTTAAAAAGGTGAGTTTTTAAAAGAGATTTGAAAGCTGAAGGGTCAGAGCAGTTTTGTATATGGGAGGGGAGTGAGTTCAAGAGGGTGGGGGCGGCTCCTGAGAAGGCTCTGTCCCCCCCCAGGTTCGGTGCTTAATATTGATTCTCAACAACACATGAAGATTTCACTATTTTATTTTCTTCCAAGTCATTATGTATGCACTAAACTTCCATTAAAAGGTCATAAAAAACATGAATTCATTCTAAGTTTAAGATTTTTACACATTTTGTCCCCGCCTGAGTTAACTAACATCCACGCTTTGTTTTTCAGTGTATATCAACAAACAGATGATCCATCATAAGATGGGGTCTGATTAAAAAAATTGGTGCCACTAAGTTATCATAAAAGCTGTTTGTACAAAAGAAAAGAAACAAGTTAATGTGTTAATAAGAATTTTCCTCTAATAGCCTGGGTATAACAACTCTGTTTCGATTTACTCTCACAACCTTCATCATTGTATATGGCTGTAGCAGATTTTTTTAAATAAAAATCTCAGTTAAACCCACTTTAGTCTTCTTGCCTGACCACAAAAAGCAGACAGACAGAGTTGGGGACTTTCTGGACAACACAGTGGAGCATTTGTAAAATGACTGAAACTAAAAAAGGAGAATATTTGACTCGGATTGTCAAAATGAATAACCAACTGGTTAGCTCTGTAGAAATAAAAGGTCTTTAAATGACTGTGCTGTGTTGACAGCTTACTTTATATTCCACCCCCAGCGATCAAATAAATACAGTCATTGGTCATGTAATCTAAACTTGATTTTTAAAAGTGGTTTAAAGTTTTGGTCTGTTTCATGTTGCATCCCACTTGAAACACCAACTTCAAGCGTTCCTAAATCATAATGATAGATCAACCACGCTGCTGCATCACAGCAGACTATCAGTGCTTGTTGCTCTATAGACTATTTGGCTCATTTTACAAAATATATTTTCTACCTGCCGCCCCTCCACCTTGTGTTCCTCCTGTTCTTTTCTAACAAACAATAACAATAAAACACTTATTGCAATTATCTGCACTTGTACCTATTCCCTGGCGTTCCTACACAAATGAAGGGCTTTTGTGCCTTTGGGGTATGAAGATATTTGGAGAGATGCAGATGTACCAAAGCACACTCTTTTAAATCCACTCTGCAGAGGAGCAGACACAAACACACACAGAAACCAGAAAATAAGCAAATGAATCTCCAGACAAACGGAAACACACAAACACAGAGGTGTAAAATAATAAGCACACACACACGTGTGAATAGTAACAAGTATGCATGTTGCCACACAAACACACCCACACACAATTTCACTTATTCAGAAACAAAATCACGACAAACATACACAACGTACACACTAACACACTTAGAAACACACACTTTTCTTTGGGTCTCAAGACAGCACAAGATAACAGAAGCCCACTCCCCATCGCATGACTCAGACAGCCATATGCTGCTGCAGGGCCTATTGTACAGAGAAGATGCAGAGGGAGGAAGGAGGGAGAGGAGGTGTGTGTGTTTGGGGGGGGGGGGTGATGGTAGAGGACAGGAGAGGAGGAGTGAGGAAGGGGGAACGAACAGTAAAGAAAGAAAAGACGGACAAGCAGGAGGAGGCAACAGATAGGAGAAACAAGAGAGAGATGACAGGCAGAGATAAAAGAATTAAAGAGGAGCTGAGGAAACGGAGGAGGAAGAGGGAGGGGGGGTTTAAATAAGTAAAGGCAGAAGAAAAAAAACAACTGCAAAAGCCCAGCTGCTGATAAGGAGTCATTACATACAAAAAAATATGCCCTTCAATCTATACCAGAGTGCTTCATAGACCGCATGGTAAACCTGTAAACGCATTTACTCAATAGTTTGAAATTTCATTCAGTGGTTCATCTATTGAGTCGAGCAATTGTGACTATAGTTGCAACACTGACTCATAGATTGTACAACCATTAGCCCAACCATGAGTCACACACACAGAAAAAAAGGCGACTGAACACACTGTATCTGAGGTCAAACAACACAATAGTAAACATGTAATCCCCCAAATGCACAAGCCAGTCATTTCTTGTGCTAATTATCTAGTCAGTGTGTTAACTATGGTTTGTTACACCCTGATGATCACTTACATACTGGTCTTCATCTGTGGATGATATTTAGGCTATGTGATGGTGAACACGCACTGTTCATAAAATCGGGCAAATGCTTTTTTTCAACCCCAAGTTTTTTTAGTTTAATTGAAATTACCCTTTTCGTATTGCTGGAAATTTCAAAAGCCTAACATTTTGACAATAATTAACAGGAACTATGTTACGTAAATCATTTGACTCTGTAATGATGCTCCAAGGGAGGTTGAGAGTGTTTTATTAAATCCAAATCCAGTATCAAGGTCTGCACATACTCTGATCAAGGAGGATTTTTAACAACTACCCAGGAAACAAAGTTAGATAAAACTAAAACTCAGAGACTGAGTTGAGCTTTTATCTACTTTAAAGCTCCTGTGAGGAACTTTCTGTTTGATTTTGGTGCTCCCTGTGGACAATGTGGTACCTCTTTCATCTTAGCTGATTTTGTCCTGTACACTTGTAAGTTGAGTTCTCTGACACAAAATCACATCCTGCAACTTACTGCGAATATTTTCTGAGGAAAATTGTAATAAGGCTATTTATTTAGTGAGCTGCAAACACTCTCCTCTGACACCTCCCCCCTCACATAAGTTACTGGAATTAAAATAACAATAAAGACATTTTCAATGTTGGCTCTGACAGACTAATATGCTTTCGTAGGTCATATAGAGACACCAGTGTTTATTCAATCGGTTTCATAATAACTTGAAAACTCCTCACATGGGCTTAAGGAGTGTTCACAACCAGCTACAAGAGAATGAGCAGAGTACCTGAAGTAGCTTGATTATGTATGCATCATTACAATGCTGTTACATGTCTAATCTGCTGATGTTGACACTTGTTGACATAAAATGCACTGCTTGCTTCATATACTGCAATACTTCGAAACTCAACATGAAATATCAATTTGACACCAGTGAAAGGGGAAAAGAGAGATTTCTAGGAATTTGATGTTTCATCATGAGCTAAATACTTTCAGACTTATCATTATATAATCTTATTAAACTAAAAAAAGAAAGCCCGTCTGGAGCCAAAGGCTGGTGTTACAGTGCTGTGCATAGATATTCAACCCTTGGACTCGTCCATATTTAACTGTGTTGAAAATGGTGTTCCTAACCCTAATCACAACCCAACTCTAATCACAACCCTAACCCTAATCACAACCCTAACCCTAATCATAACCCTAACCCTAATCATAACCCTAACCCTAATCACAACCCTAACCCTAATCATAACCCTAACCCTAATCACAACCCTAACCCTAAACCTAACCCTGTCCCTAATCACAACCCTAACCCTAATCACAACCCTAACCCTAATCACAACCCTAACCCTAACCCTAATCACAACCCTAACCCTAACCCTATCCCTAACCCTAATCACAACCCTAACCCTAACCCCAACCCTAACCACAACCCTAACCCTAACCCCAACCCTAACCCTAATCACAACCCTAACCCTAACCCTAATCACAACCCTAACCCTAAACCTATCCCTAACCCTAACCCTAATCACAACCCTAACCCTAACCCCAACCCTAACCCTAATCCTAACCCTATTCATAACCTTAACCCTATCCCTAACCCTAATCACAACCCTAACCCTAAACCTATCCCTAACCCTAACCCTAATCACAACCCTAACCCTAACCCCAACCCTAACCCTAATCCTAACCCTATTCATAACCTTAACCCTAACCCTAACCCTAATCACAACCCTAACCCTAATCACAACCCTAACCCTAACCCTAATCACAACCCTAGCCCTAACCATAACCCTAGGATCAGGGTGAGAATGATTTTGTAACAGAATAAATGCACACAATTGAGCAATCATAAGTCTTCTCATAAAAACACAGAAAAGGGTTTTCAACACACAAACCATTAGTTTTTGCAAAGTTAAGGTAAAATATACGGCTACAAAAGATCCTAAATTAAGAGCCGTTCGGGAGTCGAAAGAGCCGGCTCTTCTTTGGGGGCCGAGTCAAAAGAGCCGGCTCTCTGAAAAGAGCCCAACTTCCCATCACTGAAGCACATGCTTACTACCATTTGCACTCTTAGTTGCCCTTGGAACTATTTCTATTGTAAAACGTATCAATGTAAATACTTCAGACCTGTACCATAGTGATAAACAGATAACACTTCAATTTGAATCAAGTAAATACCACTTGTATACTTTAAAACAGAGGGTCATTTCATTCCTTGTGGGCTCAACATGACAGCATTTATACTTTTCAAGTAATTGATCTTAAACGCTTTCAGAAAATTAACAGTAACAAGACTCACATATCCCTTCGAGCCACCAAATGGTATCATAACAATGGTGTACTGTATATGCTGTTTTGTAATGACACAGCACAATTTTATAATTTATTAGAAATGTATTAAAATTATTTCACGGAGCCCCCAGGCTATGGTTCGCAGACCCCCAGGGGTCCCAGGACCCCACTTTGAGAACAACTGAGTTAGAGTATGGTAATTGAGCCAAATGTACCATAAAACATGAACAATATACCCCCGTTTTCTGTGAATGCATGATTATGAAGTGAAGGAGAAAAGATGTGAAAAAAGTTGCGCAGTGTTGCTGTCTTTTCCAGCACAAAGTGAACTCAACTTTCAATGAATGGGGATGTGTTTTGCTAATAGGGTCAGGTCAAACGCAGCCATGTTGGAATAATTTTCCAGGACTATATGTGATTTTAGAGGACATTTTACTTTTTCTTCCATTTTCCAGGTGTTTTCCAGTACTGGAAAACTGGTCAACTGTTTTCCAGGTTTTCCAGGACACGTGGGAACCATGATTAAGACTTCACATTTGCTTGGTTTTGTCTGCATACTTTTTGTGGATTAAAAGGAAAGTGTGTACATTTTTTTAACTTACCTGGTCTATCTCCATGAGCTTCGGGAAGGCCCCCGGCCACTCAATGGCCACCTTGACGATGTCTGCCGGCGGTGGCATGGCTGACAGGGGGGTGTGGCTGGTGTGGGTGATGCTGCCTCACACCTCTGTCACTGATGCTGAAGGATGCTCATCCAAACCTGTAGGACAAGGAAAGGAGAGGGGGGGGCGGGAAGAAAAAGAAAGGAAAAAAAGAGCACATTAGTTAAGGAACTTCTCAGTCTATCACAGCGACGGTGCAATGACCATAAGCAACTGAATACTTAGTATTTGCAGTAAAAACACATAACAGCCCAAACAAATAATTTGCTATGATAGATTGTGTAAACGTTAAGAGAAAAATGAGTCTATTTATCTGCTTCTATAAAGATAAACATTTGCAGAGTGGCCCATTATCTTATTAACCAGAACTATTACAGGGCCAGGTTTTCAGCCACAGTGCATACCGGCCTGTTATCAGCTCCAGTATGAAACCACATCACATTACACCTGCAGGCTCTTTAGCCCACAGCAAGAACAAGCTCTGATGTCTGTCTTATGGCTGACTATAAAATATAAACCTTCCTCCGTATTCCTGCAGGTCCCCAAGGTTAAAGTCTGAAGCAAAGTTTCTTACACAACTTCTAACACAAAAACATACAAGAATTTCTCTTATTTGTACTTCCAAATGACTTTTTTTTAGCAGCAGACTAATTTAATTTGCTGTTGCTGACACAACAAACATTAGGGCATGCTCTCAGGGAAGATACACTTGAGTTTAATTCAAATCAAAGTTTAACTGCTAATGAGGTCCCAGCAGGTAAGTAAATTGAAAAGTTCTAATGTTTTTTAAAGACCGCACTGATAAGCAGGGGGCCTTGCCTCAGTGCAGTAATTTAAAACACGACATAGACACTAACCAACATCAATGCCCTACTACAACTCCAAGTGACTGAGGCTACTATTTCACAGTAAAAGCCTGAGAAACAAAGCAGACCCATTACTTTTACACTGAAGTGAGGGCAGTGATGTTTTGTGGCTGTATTTAGCAACAGTGGCCAGTAAGCATGCAAACCTCAGACTACAGAGCTCCACTGCCAGTAAGTGTTCCTCTAATTTTAAATATAGAAAAAAACAAGTTATTGAGGAGCACAAATCAGCCTCTGAAAACAATTATGCAATGCATGACACAAGAAGCTGTTATGCTGCACACTGTGCTGACAGGAAGGATCTATTCTGTTGTATCCGCAAGTTGAATCAGTGTTTAGTTAGCAGGAGGGTTGGAACATCAACACTCCAACAGAAGATCCCTATTGCACAGACTCCAGCTGCAAACATCATGACCAACCAAATTTTCTGCACTCTTTGAGGGTCTTTTGGCTTCATTTTGTGCAACCGAAGGAGGAGCTGGAAATGTGTCCTCTTTAGAGTCAATGACTAGGAGAACAGTTAACTTCACAAGTATCAATTCTATCATCACTTTGAAAAATAGATTTACAGCTATGCTGAATTTAAAAGAAAGTTTTAAGTTTATAAATTACAGCATAATCTACAAAGTTTGAAAGGTTTGAGTATTTTTCAAGTATAGGGAGAAGGGGGATGATTCAGTGTGTGATTATAATAAAGCTCTGCTTAAAACGTGACAGAAGGATCGAACTCTTTGGTATAAAGGGAGCTATAAAGTGCTGTATGGAGGAATTTGATAGTCTAAACAAAAACAGTTCCACAAAGTTGTTAGGAAATGTGATGTTGAATGCTTTGTGAATAAAGAATAATCACAATCTCCAAAATTATTCATTCTAAACAGGTACTGAAAGCCCAGTTATTGAAGGTGGGATCAAAATAAAGCATGATTAGAGCATCCCTCTCGTTCCAACTTGCATCAAGCCTTGGCAGCATACCAACCCCCATCTTCGTCCACCTTCACTGGCTCCCCTATCAAATTCTGCATCGATTATACAATCCTCCTCCTCATCTACAAATCTCTCGGTGGTCTTGCCCCTCCAAGTATTTGACTGACCTCCTTGACCCCTTCACTCAGCCCTGGAAGCTGTGATCTTCATGTGTCAGCTCTACATCCCCTGCACCAAAATCAGAGCTGCTGGAGACAGAGCCTTCAGTGTGG